>NW_028227292.1:903053-961746 GCF_978045245.1 Mus caroli | reverse complement strand
GTTTCTTGGCATATTTTGGGTCCTGCAATGTGATTTTCTCATTTTCCACGTTTTTCAAGTTTTTTTCATATTTATAGGTCCTATAGTGTGATTATTCTCATTTTCAACCTTTTTCAGGTTTTCTCACCATATTCGGGGTCCTTCAGTGTGAATTTTTAATTTTCTACTTTTTTCAGGTTTTCTCGCCATATTCTGGGTCCTTCCGTGTGAGGTTTTAATTTTCCATTTTTCTTCGGGTTTCTTGCCATATTCCGGGTCCTTCCGTGTGAATTTTTAATGTTCCACGTTTTTCAGGTTTTTCATCATATTAAGGGTCCTACAGTGTGATTTTTCTCATTTTCCACGTTTTTCAAGTTTTCTCGCCATATTCGGGGTCCTTCAGTCTGAGTTTTTAATTTTCTACTTTTTTCAGGTTTTCTCGCCATATTCTGGGTCCTTCCGTGTGAGGTTTTAATTTTCCATTTTTCATCAGGTTTTCTTGCCATATTCTGGTCCTTCAGTGTGAATTTTTAATTTTCTACGTTTTTCAGGTTTTTCATCATATTAAGGGTCCTACAGTGTGATTTTCTCATTTTCTACCTTTTTCAGGTTTTCTCGACATATTCGGGATCCTTCAGTGTGAGTTTTTAATTTTCTACTTTTTTCAGTTTTTCTTGCCATATTCTGGGTCCAACAGTGTGATTTTCTCATTTACGACATTTTTCAAGTTTTTTTGCAATTCTGGGTGCTACAGTGAGATTATTCTCATTTCCAACTTTTATAGGTTTTTCTTGCCATATTTGGGGTCCTTCAGTGTGAATTTTGAATTTTCCAAGTTTTTTTTGTATTTCTCACCATATTCTGGGTAATACAGTGTGATTTTCTAATATTCCATTTTTTCATGGTTACTTGCCATTACTGGGTCCGACAGTGTGAATTTTTAATTTTCACGTTTTTCAGGGTTTCTCAGCATATTCTGGGTCCTGCAGTGTGATTTTCTCATTTTCCACGTTTTTCAAGTTTTTTCGTATTTCTGGGTCCTACAGTGTGATTATTCTCATTTTCAAACTTTTCAGGTTTTGTCTCCATATTCGGGTCCTTCAGTGTGAATTTTTAATTTTCTACTTTTATCATTTTTTCTCGCATATTCTGGGTCCTTCAGTGTGAGGTTTTAATTTTCCTTGTTTTTCGGGTTTTCTAGCCATATTCTGGGTCCTTTACTGTGAATTTTTAATTTTCCACGTTTTTCAGGTTTTTTCGTCATATTCAGGGAGCTATAGTGTGATTTTCTCATTTCCATTTTTTTCAGGAGTTCTTGCCATATTCCAGGTCCTTCAGTGTGAATTTTTAATTTTTCCAAGTTTTTCAGTATTTCTCGCCATATTCTGGGTAATACAGTGTGATTTTCTAATTTTCTAATTTTTCATGGTTTCTTGCCATATTCTGGGACCGACAGTGTGAATTTTTAATTATCACGTTTTTCAGTGTTTCTCGGCATATTCTGGGTCCTGCAGTGTTATTTTCTCATTTTCCACGTTTTTCAAGTTTTTTCGTAATTCTGGGTCCTACAGTGTCATTTTCTCATTTTCCAACTTTTTCAGGTTTTCTCCCCATATTCGGGGTCCTTCAGTGTGAATTTTTAATGTTTTACTTTATACGGGTTTCTCGCCATATTCTAGGCTTTTAAGTGTGAGTTTTTTAATTTTCCCTATTTTCAGGTTTTCTCGCCATATTCTGGGTCCTTCAGTGTGAAATTTTAGTTTTCCACTTTTTTCATGTTTTTTCTTCATATTCTGGGTCCTACAGTGTGATTTTCTCATTTCCACGTTTTTCAGGTTTTCTTGCCATATTCCAGGTCCTTCAGTGTGAGTTTTTAATTTTCGACATTTTTCATGGTTAATCGCCATATTCTAGGTACTACAGTACGATTTTCTCATTTTTTGATGTTTTCAGGGTTTCTCATCATATTCCAGGTCCTACAGTGTGATTTTCTAATTTTTCGAGGTTTTCAGGGTTTCTCACCATATTCCAGGTCCTACAGTGTGATTTTCTCATTATTCGACTATACAGGGTTTCTCACCATATTCCAGGTACTAGATATGGTTTTCTCAGTTTTCGACTTCTTCAGGGTTTCTCAACATTTTCCAGGTTCTACAGTGTGATTTTCTCATTTTTCGACTTATTCAAGTTTTCTTACCATATTCCAGGTCCTACAGTGTGATTTTCTCATTTTCCACATTTTTCAGGATTTCTTGCCATATTCCAGGCCTTCAGTGTGATTTTTTAATTATCCACGTTTTTATAGTTACCATATTCCAGATCCTACGGTGTGATTTTTCCTTTTCAACGATTTTCAGGTTTTCTTGCTCTATTCCAGGTCCTACAGGGTAAGTTTTTAATTTTCCACATTTTTCGGGGTTTCTTGCGATATTCTAGGTACTTCAGTATGACTCTCATTTTTCCCCTCTTTCTGGGTTTTTAGACACATTCCAGGTCCATCAGTGTGATTTTCTCATTTTTCACCTTTTTCTGGATTTCTCTCCATTTTCCAGGTCCTAGAGTGTGAGTTTCTCATTTTCCACGTTTTTCAGGGTTTCTCGCCATATTCCAGGTCATTCACTGTTTGATTTTCATTTTCCACATTTTTCAGAGTTTCTTGTCATATTCCAAGTCCTAGAGTGTGAGTTTTTAAATTTCCAACTTTTTCAGGGTTTCTTGCCATATTCCATGTCCTACAGTGCGAGTTTTTAATTTTCCACGTTTTTCATGGTTATCTTCCTATTCCAGATCCTACAGTATGATTTTCTCATTTTTCATGATTTTCAGTTTTCTTCCCATATTCCAGATCCTACAGTGTGAGTTTTTTATTTTCCATGTTTTTCAGGGTTTCTTTCCATATTCCAGGTCCTATAGTGTGAGTTTCTCTTTTTCAAAGTTTTTCAGAGTTTTTCGCCTTATTATAGGTCCTGCAGTTTGAGTTCCTCATTTTCCACGTTTTTCAGGTCTTTTCAGCATATTCCAGGTTCTGCAGTTTGAATTTCTCATTTTCCATGTTTTTCATTGTTTCTTGCCATATTCCATATCCTACAGTGTGATTTTCTCATTTTTCATGATGTTCAGGTTTTCTTGCCATATTCCAAATCCTAGAGTGTGAGTTTTAATTTTCCAACTTTTTTCAGGTTTTCTTGCCATAAACCATGTCCTACAATATGAGTTTCTCATTTTCCACGTTTTTCAGGTTTTCTCTCCATATTCCTGTTCCTACAATGTTAGTTTTTAATTTTCCACGTTTTTCAGGGTTTCTTGCCATATTCCAGGTCCTGCAGTTTGAATTTCTTATTTTCCACGTTTTTCAGTGTTTCTTGCCATATTCTAGGTCCTACAGTGAGATTTTATCATTTTTCATGATGTTCAGGTTTTCTCGCCATATCCCAGGTCCTTCAGTGTGAGGTTTTTTGTTTTTGTTTTTGTTTTTTTTAATTTATTATATACAAGTACACTGTAGCTGTCTTCAGACACTCCAGAAGAGGGCGCCAGATCTCTTTACGGATGGTTGTGAGCCACCATGTGGTTGCTGGGTTTTGAACTCTGGACCTTTGGAAGAGCAGTCGGATGCTCTTACCCACTGAGCCATCTCACCATCCCTCAGTGTGAGTTTTTAATTTTCCACGGTTTTCTGTGTTTCTTGCCATATTCCATATCCTACCATTTGAGTTTCTTTTTGTTCACATTATTCAGGGGTTCTTGCCATATTCTAGGTACTGCAGTGTGATTTTCTCATTTTTCATTATTTTTAGGTTTTTTAATTAAACGATTTTTTCAGGTTTTCTCCCCATATTCTAAGTCCTGCAGTGTGATTTTGTCATTTTCCACCTCTTTCTGGGTTTCTTGCCACATTCCAGGTCCTCCAGTGTGAGTTTCTCATTTTCCACGTTTTATAGGGAATCTTGCCATATTCCAGGTCCTAGAGTGTGAGTTTTTAATTTTCCACGTTTTTCAGGATTTCTCACCATATTCCAGGTCCTACAGTGTGATTCTCTCATTTTCCACAATTTTAAGGTTTTCTTTCCATATTCCAGTTCTTATAGTTTGAGTTTCTCATTTTTCACATTTTTCAGTTCTTCTCACCATATTCCAGGTCCTAGAGTGTGAGTTTTTAAATTTCCAACTTTTTCAGGGTTTCTTGCCATATTCCAGATTCTACAGTGTGATTTTCACATTTTCTGTGATTTTTCAGGTTTTCTTGCCATATTCCCAATCCTATAGTATAAGTTTTCAATTTCCCATGTTTGTCAAGGTTTCTCAACGTATTCCAATTCCTATAGTTTGAGTTTCTCATTTTTCGGTGTTTCTAGCCTTATACCAGGTCCTGCAGTGTTATTTTCTCATTTTCCACCTTTTTCTGGGTTTCCTGCCATATTCCAGGTCCTACAGAGTGAGTTTCTTATTTTCCACCTTTTTCAGGTTTTCTCAACATATTCCAGATTCTACTGTGTGAGTTCATAATTTTCCACGTATTTCAGGGTTTCTCAGCATATTCCAGGTCCTACAGTTTGGGTTTCTCATTTTCCAAGTCTTTCTGTGTTTCTCTCCATATTCCAGGTCCTACAGTGTGATTTTCTCATTTTTCATACTTTGCAGGTTATTGGGTGTGAGTTTTTTATTTTCAATTTTTTTCAGGTTTTCCTGCCATATTCCACGTCCTACAGTTTGATTTTCTCATTTTTCAGGATTTTGAAGTTTTCTTGTCATATTTTAGGTCCTACACTGTTAGTTTTTTTTTCCACTTTTTAAAGATTTTCTTACTATATTCCAAGTCCTACAGTGTCATTTTCTGATTTTCCACGTTTTTCAGGCTTTCTCTCCATATTCCATGTCCTACAGGTTTAATTTTTAATTTTCCACATTTTTCAGAGTTTTTCACCATATCCCAATTCCTACAGTTTTAATTTCCATTTTCCATATTTTTTAGATATTCTCGCCATATTCCAGGACCTACAGTGTGAGTTTTTAATTTTCCACGTGTTTCAGGGTTTCTTGCCATATTCCAGCTTCTACAGTTTGATTTTCTCATTGTTCATGATTTTCAGGATTTCTTGCCATATTCCCAGTCCTATAGTGTAAGTTTTCAATTTTCCATGTTTTCAAGGTTTCTCAACATATTCCAAGTCCTATAGTTTGAGTTTCTCATTTTTCAGTGTTTCTAGCCTTATACCAGGTCCTGCAGTGTTATTTTCCAATTTTCTTTTTTTTTTTAAAGATATATTTATTTATTATATGTAAGTACACTGTAGCTGTCCTCAGACACTCCAGAAGGGGGAGCCAGATCTCGTTACGGATGGTTGTGAGCCACCATATTTTCTTGCCATGTCCCTGGTCCTACACTGTTATATTTTTATTTTCCACATTCTTCAGGTTTACTCGCCATATTCCAGGTCCTACAGTGTGAGTTTTTAATTTCTACGTTTTTCAAGGTTTCTCTCCATATTCCAGGTCCTACAGTGTGATTTTCTCATTTTCAATGAATTTCCGTTTTCTTGCTATATTCCAGGTCCTACAGGGTAAGTTTTTAATTTTTCACGTTTTTCAGGGTTTCTTGCGATATTCCAGGTACTGCATTATGATTTTCTCATTTTTCCCCTCTTTCTGGGTTTCTAGACACATTCCAGGTCCTACAGTGTGGTTGTCTCATTTTCCACCTTTTTCCGGGTTTCTTCCCATATTCCAATTCCTACATCGAGAGTTTCTCATTTTCAACGTTTTTTTTTTTTCAGTGTTTCTTGCCATATTCCAGGTCCTTCAGTGTTTGTTTTTAAATTTCCATGTTTTTCAGGGTTTCTCGTCATATTTCTGTTCCTACCGTTTGAGTTTATCATTTTTCACATTTTTCAGTATTTGTCGCCATATACCTGGTCGTAGAGTGTAAGTTTTTAAATTTCCACTGTTTTTCAGGGTTTCTCACAATATTCCAGGTCCTACATTGTGAGTATTTTATTTTCGACATTTTTCAGGGTTTATCGCCATATTCAAGGTCTACAGTGTGATTTTCTCATATTTGATGATTTTCACTTTTTCCTTCCATATTTCAGTTCCTACAGTGTTATTTTTTATGTTTCACGTTTTTTAGGGTTTCTCTATCACTGTGCTCAACTGTGGTTTTACAATGCTCCAGTGTGATGTCCCACTTCTCTATGCTGTTGTCACCCTGCTCTAATGTGATCTCACAGTGCTCCACTGTGGTGTCACAGTGCTCCACTTCCTTGTCACAATGCTCCACTTTGGTGTCACAGTATGCCATTGTGGTATCAGAGTTCTCCACTCTGGTGTCACAATGCTCCACTGTGGTGTCACATGCTCCACTGTGTTGTCAGAGTTCTCCACTGTAGTTTCATTGTGGTTCACTGTGGGAAGACAGTGCTGCACTGTGGTATCACAGTGGACCACTGTTGTGTCACAGTGCTCACTGTGGTTTATCAGTGCTCTACTGTGGTATCATATCACAGTGCTCCACTGTCATGTCACAGTGCTCCACTCTACTGTCACCATGCTGCTCTGTGTTGTCACAGTGCTCCACTGAGGTGTCACACTGCTACACTATTGTGTCACAGTGTTCCACCTTTCTGACACAGTTCTCCACAGTGATGTAAGTGTGCTCCCCTCACTGTCACACTGCTACACTGTCGTGTCACAGTGCTCAACTGTCATGTCACAATGCTCCACTCTGATGCCACAGTGGTCCACTGTGCTGTCACAGTGGTCTACTGTGATGTCACAGTGCTTCACTGTAGTGTCACAGTGCTCCACTCTTGGGTCACAGTACTCCACTCTGCTGTCACAGTGCTCCACAGTGGTTTCACAGTGCTTTACAGTGCTTTACAGTGATATCAGAGTGTTCCACTCTGATGTTGCACTGCTCTACTCTGTTGTCACACTCCTCCACTGTGGTGTCATTGTGCTCCTCTGTGGTGTCACAGTGCTCCTCTTCGTTGTCACAGTGCTCCACTGTGCTGTCACCCTACTCCTCTGTGGTGTCACATTTCTTCACTGTGGTGTCACAATGCTCCACTGTGGTGTCACATTCTCCACTGTGGTTTCACATGCTCCAGTGTGTTGTCATATACTCTAAAGATGCTTCAACACAGAACAAAGATACGTGCACCAATGTGTTCACTGAACTCTAATTTTTAATAACCATGAGGTGGAAACAACCCAGATGTCCCTCTATGGAAGAATTGTTACAGAAACTGTGGTACATTTACACAATGGAATACTACTCAGATATTAAAAAATGATCGCATCATAAACGTTGTAGGCACATGGATGGAACTAGAAAATATTTTCTTGAGTGAGGTAACCCAAATCCAAAAGGCCTTGCATGGTATGTACTCACCGATAAGTGGATTTTATAGCCCAAAAGCTCAGAACACCCATGCGACAACTAAAAGTCAAATGAAGTTTTAAAAGAAGGGAGACCAAAGTGTCGGTTCTTCAAACCTACTTAGAAGAGGTAACAAAATAATCATGGCAGGCAGAGGAAGGGGGGGGGTATCAGGGTGGGAGAGAGAAAGGGAGGGGAAGAAAGAAGGAAGGACAGGGTCAGGTATGGGAAGAGACAGGAGAGACATCTAGAGGGCCAGGAGAATGAATAGGAATAAGTAGCAGCGGGGTTTGGGGAACTAGGAGATGCACTAGAAATTCCCAGATGCCAGGAATTCAAGAGGTTCCCAGAACTCAATGGCATAACAACAGCTGAAATACAGGGGAGATGGAGCCTGAAGGGACTACATCCAGGAGATGGACATGGGACTCAGTTGAGGGATGGGGACACCCACCCATTTAAAAAAAAATACCAATAATTGTCTCTGTCTAAAGGAAATTTAGGGACAAAAATGGAGCAGAGACTGAAGGAAAGGCCATCCAGAGACTATAGCACTGTATTCTACCCACAGACACAAAACCCCAACACTACTGCTGATGCCAAGGTGTGCTTACAGACAGGAGCCTTGTATGTCTGTGT
Source organism: Mus caroli (assembly GCF_978045245.1). NCBI lineage: Eukaryota > Metazoa > Chordata > Mammalia > Rodentia > Muridae > Mus > Mus caroli. The sequence goes on along the minus strand of NW_028227292.1, from coordinate 953,750 downwards.
ATCCTCTGAGAGCTTCTGTCAGCAACTGACTAAGACAGATGGAGAAACTCACAGAAACTATTGGACTGAGTGTGGGGACCCCAATGGAAAAATTAGGGGAAGGGCTGAAGGAGCTGAAGGGGATGGCAACCCCACAGGACAAACAACAGTATCAATTAACCAGACCCCTCAGAGTTCCCAGGGAGTAATCTACCAACTAAAGGAGTATACATGGGCGGGTTCATGACTAAAAATACTTATGTAGCAGAGAACTACCTTGTCTGGCGACAGTGGGAGGGGTGGCACTTGGTCCTGTTGAGGCTTGATACCCCAGAGAAGGGGGATACTAGAGGGATTAGATGGGAGTGGCTGGGTGGGGAGGGGGAAAAGTTGGGCCTCAGGGAGGGGAGAGCAGGAGGGGGATAACACTTGAAATATAAACATGTGAAATGATTAATACATATTAAAGGGTGAAGGGGTTGAGATCATCCTGGGTTGTATATTGGATGTGAAGCCTACCTGGGAAAATGGGAGGAGAAGTGGAGAGGGAAAGAAAGAGCAAGGGGCAGAGAAATCAAGTCCATCTTGAGCTGTGTGCCAAGATGCTGTCTAGAAGACAATCGATTAAGAAAATAGAACAGAGTCTGTTGGCTTCAGCTTAGACTCTATTACTGCCTTTGAACTCCTCTCCCTTCCTCCTCCAGGTTGATGACTCTGTGGTTTAAAGCCAGCTGAAACTCTAGCCAGAACAGAAACACCTGGAGCAGTACTCTTAGGGGTAATTCTTCACAAACCATGCCAATAGCCACTCTGCACTCTTCAGTGCAACAGAAGGAAGGAGGATGGGAGTAAGGAGGAGACAGTGGAAGGAAAAAGAAAAAGATGGAAGGACAAAGGAAAGAAAGGAGAGTCACTAACAAGACATACGTTATCAAAGACACAGTGAGTGACTAGTCCATTTCCCAGAATATAGCGAAGTAAAACTAGCTTTACCAAAACAATTATTTGGTGTCAATTTATTGATTTCCTTAGTTGTTTACTAAAGTGTTGCTTGCAATCTGTTTGCAGAGCCCAGCTTCACTTGCTACCTGAACCAGAGAGGCCTAAAGAGCCAGGTGAGGCAGTGGCCCAGTGCCCTTCCCAGCCTGTTGACTGATGCCAGCACTTAAACACTAGCTTGTCCACCCTACCTTATGGTTTTAAAGTATAAAATGAAATTACAAAGACTTGCAGGAGCTGTCTTGGCTTCGTTCCACCTTTGACATCTCTCTTCCACTCTCAGTTGTTTCCGTGTGCTTATTCCAGGAAGGTTCTCCCAACAATCGCTGTTCTTGGACTCAAAGTATCTGTTTTTTTTTTTTTTTCTTTCAGAGTGCTCCCTAAATCACAGACCAATTTGCTGGAGCCCAAATCATAGTCCAACAGCAGTCTTTTTCCCACCTTGAAAGAATGTTAGAAGTCACAGAACTGGCTCTTATTCTTAAATAGAAATTCAAACCGAAGATCACCCATTAATTAACCAGGTTAATTCACTAAAATGTTTATTCTCCCTGGACCCTCCCAGGTCCCCAATCATTATTTCAGTCCACAGTCACTGTCAGACAAGCAACCTCTCTTCTTTGACCTTCCTGCTCATCCATCTTCTAGTCTGTTTTCTCCCTCTCTCTCTAGTCAAGGGAAGTAAAAGACTTTCGCACTGATAGGAGCTGATCCATCACAGCTTGTTTTATTTAAAAAAAAAAAATAAACCCTCTCCCGTGTTTTATCAGCCATGTAGACCAGAATAGACTAAATTTGCCTTTGTGAGGTTGTTACTAAAAACATGAAGTGACATGGATATCACTCACTCCTGTATGGGCAGTACTTCGGAGGCTAGGTTAAGGAGATTTCAAAGTCAGCCTGGGAACCAGCCAGGGGGCCTGGGTTGTGGGGGCTGTGGACAAAAGAGCTAAATGTATTTAGTTCTTCCCTTATTAATGACCTCTTCTTTCAGCTAACACCTACTTTTGCCTCTTCTAAAAGTAGGTAACAGTTACTTTTGCCTATTAGCTAAGCGCATGAAAGTGATGCTGAGAAAGAAGTTGGGGCAGCCCCCTACTGAAAAAGGAAAGAGCTCAGCTGATTCTGTAAGGCTGGATAGAAGAAATCAGGGCCTTCTCTGCATCCCACATGTACAGTCGCAGGACTGAATGCCACCTTGGAAGCCTGGCCACTGTTCAGGACCTTGAAGATTTCGCCGGGAGCCTCGAAGTGTAGACACCAGAACACCAGAGGTATCAGGGTTTGAATCAAGCCTCCCACCCCAGAGAGATGCCCGAAGCGACTCCTTAGAGGAGTCACTCTCTTCTTTCATGGTATCTGGCAGTTTACCCAGTGGTGAAAATTCGGCAGAATCTGAGGCTTGTTCGGTTAAGTCCACACTGCGCCTTCCAGCTCACAGAACCCTAGAAGGACTCATTGTCCTACTCGCATCTATTCATTCTCTGTAAAGGAATCCAACTTGTGATTTCAAAACACTGAGCTGGGAGACCCAGGTTCAGTTAGGACTCTACAGAGGCCAGAGGGCTGACTGTGGTTCTTGGAGTATGTTTCCTATCTGAAGTGCTAGGACTTCTTAAATGTAAAAATCCTTTGCCTTTTTATGGAGATTATGGAAAAAAGGGAAGTTCCAAGGCAGATTCACAAAGCTGAGACCCTAGCCAAGTTTGGCAGCACCTCTCCTTTCTTTGATGTGCACACCAGGGGACCTGAAAAATGCTAGTCCAGCAAATCTGAAGAGGTCACAGGCTCTTGACTACTTTTTGGGTCTTGTGGGTTGGACCCAAGCAAAATAGAGATGATTAAAGGCCAGTGATCTGGAACCAGATTTGCACTTAAGGGCTACTGGCAAATTTCAAAGCGGTTTTTATTTGCCAGCCACATGTCTTGCAGCTAGTCTCACAATCCTGTTTTAGCTATTTGTGTTTCTTCTCATGTAGCTCAGGGTATGTCAATTACACTAAAGACCTTACTAGAAGCTGGTGCATCTCAGAGGCCTGCTCCAGTTCTCCCTGATTTGCCAGAGCAGCTGGATTGATTTTTTTTAATTCCAACATTTTCCAATATTTGTATCCTTCAGGCTAATTTGAATAATGCCAGCAATTCTTGGTGGACATTTTGAGTTATGAGCTGATGCTGTAGCTCATCTAATTGCTTGCCTACGCCTGGGTTCCACACTGAACGCCAGATTAATACACATGCCTATCTTTCCAGCACACAAGAAGTGAAAGCATGAAGATTAGAAATGCAGCTATCCTTGACTTTGTCAGGAGCAGCCTAAGGTAAAGGAACAAGACTCTGCCTAAAACACAAAACAAGGTCCAAAGAAACCAACCAACAATACCACTTTGGGTACTTACGAATTTCCATTTTCATTTGTTTAGTCATACCTTCTAAGGAGCCAAGGTTGACTTTTAATCCTCAGGGTTTGATTGGCAAAAGAAGAGGACTGGTCCAAGATTTGAACCTAGGAAGATCATATCAGAACCTAAGCGAGAATCCTCTAGGGGTAGGACCAACAAGCCTTAAAGAGAAGCTCCAGCTAGTCTTTCTAAGAGGGATATCTTGGAATCCTCTGGTTGAATTCAGTAAACACCAAAAGAATTGAGTTTCAGATCTACCTGAAAAGGGTAATCCAAGACTACCCAGTGCCCCAATTGCTCGAGAATGACAAAACTAGTGTAGAGTCTGTAACACTTGCTCCCACTGCAATTTAGTACACCCAGTGCTTCTTCAAGCAGAGCAAAAGTCCCACCAAATGCTCCCTACCTCCAGTTCTAATGTCAGAGATACAGAAAGCAGAACCCCAACCATGGGGCACTCCTGGGAAGTGCCAGCATTGTCTCCAGTCGAGACCCAACTAAAATAACATCTCGTCCATCTTTGGGCTCAAACCAACGATCCTGAGATTAATAATCTCGTGCTCTAACGACTGTGCTAGATGGGGAACTGTTCTTTAGCTTAGAAGTTTACTAATTGTGACCACCACTGGTTAAGCATCCCCAGAGCAAATACTTGGTGAGCACCTGCTCCGTTGGCATATCATAGAAATACAATGCAGACAGGCAAAGCCATGGCTGGCACTGTAGGAGCATGGTTAAACCTGTTTCCATCGCTGTAGCAGGTCTTTGCGCATCTGATCAGTATTTGCTTATTAACTGTATATTGGCCTCAACCGACGTCTGTGTTGTCCTCTGTTTCCCCCAAACTGAACGTAATCTAAATGTAAGAAATGTCTCCTATGAGTCTGGCACCCTGATTTTGTTGTTAACAGACATAGTGTGTCAAATCTGAGCCTAGGAGGCACAGGATCTGGGAGCTGACTTAGGGTGGCCATAGGGGCCAACAGGTCAGTCAAGGGAATCCAACTAGAGCTCAAATGACTAACCTAGATGTCAGTAGGGTTAAGTTGGGGATCCTAGTGAGGGTGCAACCAATCCAGGGGTACGGATCTGAGCCAAAGAAGGCTCAGGCAATGTCCTATCCACACCCACCCTCGGGGCTTCTCCTAGGTCCTTTTCGGTCAGAGTGCCAGGAATCTGGTTCTTACCTATGCCTCTGGAATGGGACCTATCACACTGCACTCAGAATACCAGATGCTTCCATTGAAGCATCAAGAACACAGAGCAATGGCTGTCTGTGTTCAGGTGTATCCTATCCTCTAGTCCTATTTCCAAATTAAGGGCTTGGCTGAGCTGCCTCATTATGTAATTGCAAACCTTCCTAATCGTGGAAGGAAGAGGCACAAAAGAACCAGCATAGGAAGGAACCAATCATCACCTCCCTGCAACCCCAACTTAAAGGGGTTCACGTGTGACTTTCCCAAGTTGGACCAATCTCCACCGCCATGCAACACTGTAGCCTCTTGTAGTTTTAAATGTTCACTTAATGTATGCTTTTATATGAAGAAAGACTTGGTTTCTCTTTTCCATTTCTATAATTACCAGACCTTTTTCTGTTTAGAGAATATGCTCATGACTATCCTTTAGATACAGTAAATATAACTGTTGCTCATAGAACTTACTCGTTTTCTTGATATTTTAAGGGTAAATGGCAGAGTTTGTTTAAAAAATATTTTGCAGTTATTTATTTGTGTGAGTGATGAAGCTCTGATTTTTCAAACCTGTCAAGAGGTACGATGACCTCCCCTCTCTCTCTCTCTCAAAAGCCCTCTTTCCTCTCTCTCAATGATGTATTTTATTTTTAGTGTAAGGGTGTTTGTATGTGTATAATGTGCCCACAGAAGCCAGAACAGAGTATCAGATCCCCTGGAACTGGAGATGGACCACCATATAATTGCTGGTAGATGAGCCCAGGTTCTCTGGAAGAGGAGACAATGCTGTTAATTGTTGAGCCCTTTCAGTGGCCCCAACCATCTTTAAATTTTTAGAAGTATATGTGAGTCTGTGTTTATGTACATCATATGCAGACCATAAGAGGGATTTAGATTCTCCAGAATCTGACACCCTCTTCTGGAGTGTCTGAAGATAGCTACAGTGTACTTATATCTAATAAATTCATAAATAAATAAATAAATAAATAAATAAATAAATAAATAAATAAACATTTTTTAAAAAGGATAAAAAAAGAAAGACCAGGCAGGAATGCCATTTGCATGTTCATAGGGGAAACCTGGAGAGAGAGCAGGCTAACCTCAGTAGGTTGCTTCCCTCTGGATAGTAGCTCAGAGTGTAATCAGGCAAGACAGGCAAATCACTGATTTCAAGGACTGCCTGGTTCAGGACAGCCAATGATATGAAGAGAAAGGAGCTACGTAGTGAAAACAAAGCAAGGAAACACTAACCAGGAAAAAGAATAGGCAGTGTAGCTTGTGATAGGGTACCAACAAGAGAAAGCCTTCTGTTACCACTTACAAACACAAGAAACCTTGCACCCTTCCACCCAGGTTATTACCACTGGTTATGACCACAAGACTTGGGCTCTTATGTCTATAGGAAGCACCTGTCTGTGCCTTTAAGTACCATTGAAAGTTCAGGGCTATAATTCATCTGTAACAAGCAACAGTGGTAAGAACCTGCAGCCTTTGAAAACAACTCTTTTTTAAAAGAGTAGGGGACACAACTGAGCTGTAGAGCTCCTCAAGTTCAGCCCTATTACTTGGTAGGGAAACAGCCTCAGTGTCCAGAGCTGAGGTCTCACAGGCAAACTGCTGCAATTTTTGAGTACCATCTAGAGAGAGAAAAGATATGATGTGGTTGCTTAATTTATGTATTTTATTATTTCTATTTGTTGTTTTGTTTTGTTTTATTTGGTTTTAGATAAGGCCTCAGTCTGTAGCTCTGGCTGACCCAGGACTGACTACATGTGTTAATTAGGGTTTCACAGCTGAGAACAGACACCAAGAGCAAGGTAAGACTTAGAAAACCCGACATTCAGGGGTGGCTCAAGCTCTTAATGAGAGCACTCGGGAGTCAGAGGCAGTCAGTTTCTGAGTTCGAGGCCAGCCTGGTGAAAGAAAGACAGACAGATCAGTAAAATAAAAGCCAGAACCTTCTCTGCTTTTTTTTTCTTTTGCCTCGAGGTAGGGTTTCTCTTGGTGTAGTCCAGGCAGTGTGTTCTGCGTCAAACTCACAGAGGTCCTCTCTGCCTGCCTGCCTTTGCCACCCACACAGCCTGGCAGAAGCCAGAATCTCTTTTTCCCTCTTATTTATATATTTGTTTGTTTGCTTGCTTGCATGCTTGTTTGTTTTTATTATTACTATTAGTTTTCAATGTAAGTGTATGTGTGTGTGTGTGTGTGTGTGTGTGTGTGTGTGCTCTATCTGCTGCCTATATGACTACATGCCAGAAGAGGGCACCATAACCTAGAACAAGTCACCATGCAACTCCTGAGAATTAACTTAAAAAAAAGGAAATTCTAATCACATAGAAGGTAGATATCTGTGAGGCTGTCAGAGTGCTTTTTAAGGCTTACTGGAAATAATAAAAATTGTGTGTCTTTTACCAAAAAACAGAAGGGAAAGGAGGTGGTGTGCCTGCATGTCTGTTGTCTGCATGTCTAATTCCTTGTTCTGTCACTCGTTTGAACATTGACACATTGACCTCACCATGCTGAAAGGCGACATGTGGATGGCGGCCATCTTGTCTGCTGATTGATGACCCTTCTCAAGATGGAGGTGGCTGGCTGCCAGGAGACCTATTGTTCCAGGTTGCTTCTGTTTCTTCCCCTTCTTTCCCAGCTACTAGTGGAATAGAACTTAACTGAATCCAGTGCAGAAGGGTAGGGAGTCACTGAAAAGCCACCAGCAGCCATGGCCACATGTTTTTCTCTTGCTTTTTGTCTATTACTTCTTTATTATTTTTAGGAGGGAGGGGCGATCAAGACAGTGTTTCTTTGTGTAGCCCTGGGTGTCTTGGAACTCACTCTGTAGACCAGGATGGCCTGGAATGCAGAAATCTGCCGGCCTCTGTCTGCCAAGTGCTGGGATTAAAGGGGTGCTCCACCACATCCCGCTTCCTTGTTTATTTCTAAGAATCCATGGAAAATATGGTTTCTTTAATCGGTGTACCCTAGACTAACACACACATGCACACACACAGGGAGTGAGAGAGAAAGATAAGGAGGAATGACATGAATTTTAGGAAAAAGAGATATTAATGGATTAACATTACTTATATTCATACATATATACAAACAAACACAGAATTAGAGTAAAGCTGAGGCAATTGTGGAACACACCTTTAGCCACAGGCAGATTTCTGCATTCAAGGTCACCCTGGCTTACAGAGGGAGTTCCAAATCAGCCAGGGCTGCACAGAGAAACCCGTACTGAGAAAAAAATAATAATTGAAAGAAAGAAAGAAAGAAAGAAAGAAAGAGGATAAAAAGTTTTTAAAAATTAAAAAAAAAATTACCAGATTACCATCAAGCACATACAGCAATGGCTGTCTTCAGGTGTATCCTATTCTCGAGTCTTATTTCCAACCTAAGAGCTGGGCTGAGCTGTCTCATTATGTAATTGCAAACCTTCCTTGGTTTGTCTTTTCCATTTCTAAGACTAACAGACCTTTTTCTCTTTAGAGAATATGCTCATGACTGTCCTTTAGATATAGTAAATATAACTGTTGCTCATAGAACTTGTTTTCTAGGAATTTTTAAAGGTAAATGGCAGAGTTTATTTATAAAAAATATTTTGCATTTATTTATTTGTGTAAGTGATGAAGCTCAGGTCTTCAAACTCGTCAGGAGGTATGATTACCTCCCCTCTCTCTCACCCCCTCTCTCTCCTCTCTCTAAATGATCTATTTTATTTTTAGTGTAAGGGTGTTTTGCATGTGTATGCTGTGCCCACAGACTCCAGAACAGAGTATTAGATCCCCTGGAACTGGAGATGGGCCACCATATATATACTGGTAATTGAGCCCAGGTTCTCTAGAAGAGGAGACAATGCTCTTAATTGTTGAGCCCTCTATGTAGCCCCATCTTTCCTTATTTTTTTTTGAGTATATGTGAGGCTGTGTTTATATACATCATATGCAGACAATAAGAATCATTTAGATTCTTCAGAATCTGACACTTTCTTCTGGAGTGTCTGAAGATAGCTACAGCATACTTAAATATAATAAATAAATAAATCTTTAAAAAGAAAAGGAAAAGAAAAAAAGAAAGACCAGGCATGCCATATGCATGTTCATAGAGGAAACTGGAAGAGACCCCAATCTAACCTCAGCAGGGTGCTTCCTTCTGGATGGTAGCTCACAGTTTCATCCCAGCAAGACAGGCAAATCACTGAGTTCAAGGACAGTAAGGTTCAGGACCACCAAGGTTAGGAAGGGAAAGGGGCTATGTAGAGAATACAAACCGACAAAACAACAACAAGGAAAAAGAAGTGACAGTGTAACTTGGGGTAGGGTACCAACTACATAAAGCCTTCTGTTACCACTTACAAACACCAGTAGCCTTGCACCCTTCTGCCCAGGTCCCTGTCTACCTTTCTAGGAATTGTTAGGATGCCAGGGGGTGGGGGAATCCAGATTAACTTTTTAATAACAAAGAATTGGCCTTTTATGTCTATAGGAAGCCCATCTCAGTGCCTTTAACTACCACTGAAAGTTCAGGGCTGTGACTCAACTGTAACAAGCAACAGTGCTAAGATTCTGCAGGCTTTGAAAACAACTTTTTTTTTAAAGTGGGGGACACAACTCTGCAGTAAAACCCCTCAGGTTCAGCCATAATACTTGTTAGGAAAACAGTCTCAATGTCCAGAGCTGAGGTCTCATGGGTGAACTGCTTCAAGCTCTGAGTATCATCTAAAGAAAGAAAAGATATCATGTGGTTGCTTAATTGATTTATTTTATTATTTCTATTTTTTTGTTTTGTTTTGTTTTATTTTAGATAATGCCTCACTCTGTAGCTATGGCTGACCTAGGACTGACTACATGTCTTAATTAGGGTTTCACAGCTGAGAAACAGACACCATACCAATGTAAGACTTAGAAAACCCAACAGTCAGTGGTGGCTCGAGCTCTTAATGAGAGCACTCTGGAGGTAGAGGCAGTCAGTTTCTGATTTTGACGCCAGCCTGGTTAAAAACAGGGTCAGGAAGGCAGGGCTAGGCTAGGCAGGGAAGGGCTGGGCTAGGCAGGGATATGCAGGGAAGGGCTAGGCTAGGCAGGGCTTGGCAAGGCAGGGCTAGGCAGGGCTTGGCAAGGCAGGGCTAGGCAGGGCTTGGCAAGGCAGGGCTAGGGAGGTCTGGGCTAGGAATGGCTAGGCTGGGCTAGGCAGTGCTAGGCTAGGCTAGGCAAGGCAGGGCCATGTTCTAGGTCCCACATGTGAATTTTTAAATTTCACGATTTTCAGGATTTCTCGGCATATTCTTTTTTCAAGTTTTTTCATTATTCTGGGTCATTCAGTGTGATTTTCCATTTTCCACCTTTTTCAGGTATTCTCGCCATAATCGGGGTCCTTTAGAGTGAATTTTTAATTTTCTACTTTTTTCATGGTTTCTTGCCATATTCTGCGTCCTACAGAGTGTATTTTTAATTTTCCACGTTTTTCAGGGGTTCTCGGCATATTCTGGGTCCTACAGTGTGATTTTTCTCATTTTCCACTTTTTTCAATTTTTTTCGCATTACTGTGTCCTACAGTATGATTTTCTCAATTTCCCCCTTTTTCAGGTTTTCTCGCTATATTTGGGGTCCTTCAGTGTGAGTTTTTAATTTTCTACTTTTTTCAGGGTTTCTTGCCATATTCTGGGTACTACAGTGTGTATTTTTAATTTTCTACTTTTTTCGAAAAATAGAAAATCACACTGTAGGACCTGGAATATGGTGAGAAACCCTGAAAAAGTCGAAAAATTAGAATATCTTACTGTAGTACCTAGAATATAGCGATAAACGCTGATAAATGTCGAAAATTAAAACTCACAATAAAGGACCTGGAATATGGCGAGAAATTTTAAAAAATATGGAAAATGAGAAAAGCACACAGTAGGACTTGGAGTATGGCTAGAAACACTGAAAAACGTGGATAATTAAAAAAAAATCACACTTAAAGCCTGGAATATTTCAAGAAATCCTGAAAAATATGAAAAATGAGAAAATCACACTGTAGGACCTGAAATATGGTGATAAACCCTGAAAAAGTCGAAAAATGAGAAAATCACACTGTAGGACCTGAAATATGGTGACAAACCATGAAAGAATCGAAAAATGAGAAAATCATACTGTAATACCTAGAATATGGAGATAAAATCACTGAAAAATCTAGAAAATAAAAACTCACAAAGAAGGAACTGAATATGGCGAGAAACCCTGAAAAACGTGGCTAATTAAAAAATCACACTGAAGGACCTGGAATATGGCGATAAACCCTGAAAAATGTGGAAAATTAAAAACTCACACTGAAGAACCTGGAAAATGGAGAGATATCCTGAATAATGTGGAAAATGAGAAAATAACACATTAGTTCCTGGAATATGGTGAGAAACCCTGAAAAAGTCGAAAAATGAGAAAATCACAGTGTAGGACATGAAATATGGTGACAAACCGTGAAAGAACTGAAAAATGAGAAAATCATTTTTCTGAAAATTTGTAATACCTAGAATATAGCGATAAAATCACTGAAAAATTCGAAAATAAAAAACTCACAAAGAAGGACCTGAAATATGGCGAGAAACCCAGAAAAACGTGGATAATGAAAAAATCACACTGAAGGACCTGGAATATGGCGATAAACCCTGAAAAATGTGGAAAATTAAAAAATCACACTGAAGGTCCTGGAAAATGGCAAGATATCCTGAATAATGTGGAAAATGAGGAAATAACACTGTAAGAACTGGAATATGGTGAGAAACTGAAAAGTCGAAACATGAGAAAATCAAACTGTAGGTCCCAGAATATGGTGAGAAACCCTGAAAAACTTGGATAATTATTTATTCATAATGAAGGACCTGAAATATGGCAAGAAACCTTGAAAAACGTGGATAATGAAAAAATCACACTGAAGGCCTGGAATATGGCAAGAAATCCTGAATAATGTGGAAAATGAGAAAATCACTCTGTAGGACCAGGAATATAGTGATAAAACCTGAAAAAGACAAAAAATGAGAAAATCACACTGTAGGACCTGAAATATGGTGACAAACCATGAAAGAATCGAAAAATGAGAAAATCATACTGTAATACCTAGAATATGGCGATAAAATCACAGAAAAATTTCGAAAATAAAAAACACACACAGAATGACCTGAAAAATGGCGAGAAACCCTGAAAAACGAAGATAATGAAAAAATCACACTGAAGGACCCCGAATATGGCGAGAAACCCTGAAAAAGGTGGAAAATAAGAAAATCATCCTGTAGGACCCAGAATATGACGAAAAAAACTTATAAACGTTAAAAAATAAAAATTCACACTGTAGGACCCCGTATATGACGAGAAAACCTGAAAAAGGTAGAAAAAGAGATAATCACACTGTAGGACCCAGAATTGCGAAAAAACTTGAAAAACATTGAAAATGAGAAAATCACACTGTAGGACACAGAATATGAGGAGAAACCCTGAAAAAGTGGAAAATTAATAATACATGCTGTAGGAACCAGAATATGGTGAGCAACCCTGAAAAAAAGTAAAAAATTAAAAACTCACACTGAAGGACCTGGAATATGGCAAGAAAACCTGAAAATCGTGGAAATGAGAAAATCACACTGTAGAACACAGAATATGATTAAAAAACCTGAAAAACGTGGAAAATTAAAAATTCACACTGAAGGACCCAAATATGGCGAGAAAACCTGAAAAACGAGGAAAATTAAAAACTCACACTGAAGGACCCAGAATATGGCGAGAAAAACTGAAAAAGGTGGAAAATGAGAAAATCAACTGTAGGACCCAGAATATGACGAAAAAAAACTTAAAAACGTTTAAAATTAAAAATTCACACTGCAGGACCCCGTATATGGCGAGAAAACCTGAAAAAGGTGGAAAATGAGAAACTCACACTGTAGGACCCAGAATTGCTAAAAAACTTGAAAAGGGTGGAAAATGAGAAAGTCACTCTGTAGGATTCAGAATATGCAGAGAAACCATGAAAAACGTCAAAAATTAAAAGTACACTCTGTAGGACCCAGAATATGGCAAGAAACCCTGTAAAAAGTAGAAATTAAAAAACTCAAACAAAAGGACCCCGGATACTGCGCGAAAACCTGAAAAATGTGGAAAATGAGAAAATCACACTGTAGGACCCAGAATTAGGAAAAAACTTCAAAAACATGGAAATGAGAAAATCACACTGCAGGACCCAGAATATACCGAGAAACCCTAAAAAAGTAGAACTTAAAAAACTCACACAAAAGGAACCCTAATACAGTGCGAAAACCTGAAAAAGGTGGAAAATGAGAAAATTACACTGTAGGACACAGAATTGCGAAAAAACTTGAAAAACGTGGAAAATGAGAAAATCACAGTACAGGACCCAGTTATGCCAAGAAACGCTGAAAAACATGAAAATTAAAAACTCACACTGTCGGACCCAGAATATGGCGAGAAACCATGAAAAAAGTGGAAAATTAAAAATTCACACTGTATTACCCACAATATGGCGAGAAACACTGAGAAACGTTGAAAATTAAAAAGTCACACTAAAGGACCTGGAATATGGCAAGAAAACCTGAAAATCGTGGAAATGAGAAAATCACACTGTAGAACCCAGAATATGATGAAAAGACCTGAAAACCGTAGAAAAATAAAAATTCACACTGAAGAACCTTGAATATGGCTAGAGAACCTGAAAAACCAGGAAAATTAAAAACTCACACTGAAGTACCCAGACTATGGCGAGAAAACCTGAAAAACATGGAAAATTAAATATTAACACTGTAGGACCCAGGATATGGTGAGAAACACTAAAAAATGGGGAAAATTCAAAATTCACACAGTAGGACCAGAATATGGCAAGAAACATTGAAAAACGTGGAAAATTAAAAATTCCCACAGAAGGACCTGGAATATGGCAAGAAAACCTGAAAAAGGTGAAAATGAGATAATCACACTGTAGAACACAGAATATGGCGAGAAAACCTGAAAAAGGTGGAAAATGAGAAAATCACACTGTAGTAGGACCCAGAATTACGAAAAAACTTGAAAATCGTGGAAAATGAGAAAATCACAGTGAAGGACCCAGAATATGCCGAGAAACCCTGAAAAACGTGAAAATTAAAAATTCAGACTGTCGGATCCACAATATGGCAAGAAACCATGAAAAAAGTGGAAAATTAAAAATTCACACTGTATTACCCACATATGGCGAGAAACACTAAAAAACGTGGAAAATTAAAAATTCACACTGAATGACCTGGAATATGGCAAGAAAACCTGAAATACGTGGAAATGAGAAAATCACACTGTAGGACCCAGAATATGACGAAAAAAAACTTAAAAACTTTTAAAATTAAAAATTCACACTGTATGACCATGAATATGGCGAGAAACACTGAAAAACATGGAAAATTTAAAATTCACACTGTAGGACGTAGAATATGGCAAGAAACCCTGAAAAACTTGGAAAATTTAAAATTCAAACTGTATGACCCAGAATATGTCGAGAAACTCTGAAAAAAGTAGAAATTAAAAAACTCACACTAAAGGACCCCGGATACAGCGCGAAAACCTGAAAAAGGTGGAAAATGAGAAAATCACACTGTAGGACCCAGAATTAGGAAAAAACTCCAAAAACATGGAAATGAGAAAATCACTCTGCAGGACCCAGAATATGCCCAGAAACCCCGAAAAACATTAAAATTAAAAATTTAAACTGTTGGACCCAGAAATTGGCGAGAAACCATGAAAAAAGTGGAAAATTAAAAATTCACACTCTATTACCCACATTATGGCGAGAAACACTGAAAACGTGGAAAATTAAAAACTCACACTGAAGGATCCAGAATATGGCGAGAAAACCTGAAAAACATGGAAAATTAAATATTAACACTGTAGGACCCAGGATATGGCGAGAAACCCTGAAAAACTAGGAAAATTTAAAATTCACACTGTACAACCCAGAATATGGCGAGAAACCCTGAAAAAAGTAGAATTTTAAAAATTCACAGTGAAGGACACCAAATATGGCTAGAAAACCTGAAAAAGTTGGAACATGAGAAAATCACACTGTAGGACACAGAATATGACGAAAAAAAACTTAAAAACATTTAAAATTAAAATTTCACACTGTAGTACCCTGAATATGACGAGAAACATTGAAAAACTTGGAAAATTCAAAATTCACACTGTAGGAAGCAGAATATGGTGATAAACCCTGAAAACTTGGAAAATTTAAAATTCACACTCTACGACCCAGAATATGGCTAGAAACCCTGAATAAATTAGAAAATTAAAAACTCACAGAGAAGGACCCCAAATATGGCGAGAAAACCTGAAAAAGGTGGAAAATGAGAAAATCACACCAAAGGACCGAGAATATGCCTAGAAACCCTCAAAAACCTGAAAATTAAAAATTGACACTATTGGACCCAGAATATGGACAAAAACCCTAAAAAACGTGAAAATTAAAAATTCACACTGTAGGACACCGAATATGGCAAGAAACCATGAAAAAAGTGGAAAATTAAAAAATCACACTGAAGGACCTGGAATATGGCAAGAAAACCTGAAAAACATGGAAATGAGAAAATCACACTGTAGAACCCAGTATATGACGAAAAAACCTGATAAACGTCGAAAATTAAAAGTTCACACTGAAGGATCTTGAATATGGCGAGAAAACCTAAAAAATGAGGAAAATTAAAAACTCACACTGAAGGACCCAGAATATGTTGAGAAAACCTGAAAAACATGGAAAATTAATTATTAACACTGTAGGACCCAGAATATAGCGAGAAACACTGAAAAACGTGGAAAATTAAAAATTTACACTGTAGGTCCTGAATATGGCAAGAAACCTTGAAAAACGTGGAAAATAAAAAATTCCCAATGTAGGACCCAGAATATGCCGAGAAATCTGAAAAAGTTGGAAAATGAGAAAATCACACTATAGGACCCAGAATTACGAAAAAACTTGAAAAACGTGGAAAATGAGAAAATCACACTGCAGGACACAGAATATGCCTAGAAACCCTGAAAAAAGTGAAAATTAAAAATTCACACTATCAGATCCAGAATATGGCGAGAAAACCTGAAAAAAAGTAGAAAATTAAAAACTCACAGTGAAGGACCCCAAATATGACGAGAAAACCTGAAAAGGGTGGAAAATGAGAAAATCAAGCTGCAGGACCCAGAATATGCCTAGAAAGCCTGAAAACCGTGAAAATTAAAAATTCACACTCTCAGACCCAGAATATGGCAAGAAACCATTAAAAAAGTGGAAAATTAAAAATTCACACTGTATTACCCAGAATATGGAGAGAAATACTGAAAAACGTGGGAAATTAAAAATTCACACTGAAGGACCTGGCATACAGCAAGAAAACCTGAAAAACATGGAAATGAGAAAATAACACTGTAGGACCCTGAATATGACAAAAAAAACCAAAAAACGTGGAATATTAAAAATTCACACTGAAGGACACAGAATATGGCAAGAAAGCCTGATAAAAGTAGCAAGTTAAAAACTCACACTGAAGGACTCAGAATATGGCGAGAAAATATGAAATAGTTGGAAAATGAGAATATGACACTGTAGGAACTAGAATTACAAAAAACTTGAAAAACGTGGAAAATGAGAAAATCACACTACAGGACCAAGAATATGCCAAGAAACCCTGAAAAACGTGGAAAATTAAAATTTCACACTGAAGGACCCAGAATATGGCGAGACCTGAAAAATATCAAAATTATAAATTCACACAGTAGGATCAGAATATGGAATGAAACCTTGTAAAACGTGGAAAATTAAAAATTCACACTATAGGACCCCAAAAGTCCAGAGAAAACCTGAAAGAGGTGGAAAATTAAATATTCACACTGTAGGACCCAGAATATGATGAGAAACCATGAAAAAAATTGGAAAAATAAAAATTCACACTGTATTACCCAGAATATGGTGAGAAACACTGAAAAATGTGGAAAATTAAAAATTCACACTGTAGGACCAAAATATGGCTAGAACACTTGAAAAAGGTAGGAAATTAAAAATTCACACTGTAGGACCCAGAATATGCCCAGAAAACCTGAAAAAGTTGGAAAATGAGAAAATCACACTGAAGGACCCAGAATATGAGAAAAAAAAAACTTAAAAACGTTTAAAATTAAAAATTCACACTGTAGGACACAGAATATGGCGAGAAACCCTGAAAAAACGTGGAAATTTTAAAATTCACACTGTAGGACCCAGAATATGGCAAGAAACCCTGAAAAAAGTAGAAATTAAAAAACTCACACAGAAGGACCACGAATATGTCAAGAAAACCTGTTAGAGGTGGAAAATGAGGAAATCACACCATAGGACCCAGAATTGCGAAAAAACTTGAAAAACGTCGAAAATGAGAAAATCACATTATAGGACCCAGAATATGCCGAGAAACCCTGAAAAACATGAAAATAAAAAATTCACACTGTCGGCCCCAGAATATGGCAAGAAACCATGAAATAAGTGGAAAATTAAAAATTCACACTGAGGACCTGGAATATGGCAAGAAAACCTGAAAAACGTGGGAATGAGAAAAATCACACTGTAGGACCCAGAATATGATGAAAAAACCTGAAAAACATGGAAAATTAAATATTCGCATTGTAGGACCCAGGATATGGCGAGAAACCCTGGAAAATGTGGAAAATTAAACATTAACACTATAGGACCAAGAATATGTCGAGAAAACCTGAAAAAGTTGGAAAATGAGAAAATCACACTCTAGGACCCAGAATATGAAGAAAAAACTTAAAAACGTTTAAAATTAAAAATTCACATTGTAGTACACAGAATATGGCTAGAAACCCTGAAAAAATGTGGAAAATTTAAAATTCACACTGTAGGACCTAAAATACGGAAAGAAAACCTGAAAAAAGTAAAAAATTAAAAACTCACACTGAAGGACCCCAAATATGGCGAGAAAACCTGAAAATGGTGGATAATGAGAAAAATCACACTGTAGGACCCAGAATTGCAAAAAAAACCGTGGAAAACGTCGAAAATGAGAAAAACACACTGTAGGACCAGAATATGCAGAGAAACCCTGAAAAAATTGCAAAATTAAACATACACGTTGTAGGCCCCAGAATATGGCAACAAATCCTGAAAAAAGTAGAAAATTAAAAACTCACACTAAAGGACCTCAAATATGGCGAGAAAACCTGAAAAAGGTGGAAAATGAAAAAATCATACTATAGGACCCAGAATATGACGAAAAAATACTTAAAAACGTTTAAAATTAAAAATTCACACTGTACGACTCCATATATGGCGAAAAACCCTGAAAAAGGTGGAAAATGAGAATAATCACACTGTAGGACCCAGAATTGCGAAAAAACTTGTAAAACGTCGTAAATGAAAAAAATCACACTATAGGACGCAGAATATGGCGAGAAACCCTGAAAAAAGTAGAAAATTAAAACCTCACACTAAAGGAACACGAATATGGCTAGAAAACCTGAAAAAGGTGGAAAAAGAGAATAATCACAGTGTAGGAACCAGAATTGCGAAAAAACATGAAAATGAGAAAATTACACTGTAGGACCCAAAATATGCCTAGAAACCCTGAAAAACGTGGAAAATTAAAAATTCACACTGAAGGACCCAGAATATGGCAAGAAAACCTGAAAAAAGTAGAAAATAAAAATTCACACTGAAGGACCCCGAATATGGAGAGAAAAACTGAAAAAGGTGGAAAATGAGAATAATAATACTGTAGGACCCAAAATTGCGAAAAAACTTGAAAGATGTCGAAAATGAGCAGATCACACTGTAGGATCCAGAATAAGCCGAGAAACCCTGAAAATGTGGAAAATTAAAAATACACGCTGTAGGACCCAAGATATGTCAAAAACCCTGAAAAATTAGAAATGTAAAAACATACACTGAATACCCCAAATATGGCAAGAAAACCTGAAAAAGGTGGAAAATGAGAAAATCACACTGTAGGACCAAGAATTATGAAAAAACTTGAAAAACGTGGAAAATGAGAAAATTACCCTGAAGGAACCAGAAAATGCTGAGAAACCATGAAAAAGGTGAAAATTAAAAATTCACACTGTCGGTCCCAGAATATGACAAGAAACCATGAAAAAAGTGGAAAATTAAAAATTCACACTGTATTACCCAGAATATGGCGAGAAATACTGAAAAGTGTAGAAAATTAAAAATTCACACTGAAGGACTTGGAATAAGGCAAGAATTCCTAAAAAACGTGGAAATGAGAAAATCACACTGTAGGACCCAGAATATGACCAAAAAAACCTGAAAAACGGGGAAAATTAAAAATTAACACTGAAGGACCCGGAATATGGCAAGAAAACCTGAAAAATGAGGAAAATTAAAAACTCACACTGAGGGACACAGAATATGGTGAGAAAACCTGAAAAATGAGGAAAATTAAAAACTCACACTGAAGGACACAGAATATGGTGAGAAAACCTGAAAAAAAGTAGAAAATTAAAAATACAAGCTGTAGGACCCAGAATATGGGGAGAAACCCCGAAATAAGTAGAAAATTAAAAACTCGCACGGAAGGACCCCAAATAGGCGAGAAAACCTGAAAAATTTGTAAAATGAGAATGATCACACTGTAGGACCCAGATTTGCAAAAAAAATTGAAAAACGTCGAAAATGAGAAAATCACACTGTAGGACAAAGAATATGCCGTGAAACCCTGAAAAACGTGAAAATTAAAAATACATGCTGTAGGACCCGAAATAGGTCGAAAAACCCTGAAAAATTAGAAAAGTAAAAACTCACACTGAAGGTCCCCAAATATGGCGAGAAAACCTGAAAAAGGTAGAAAATGAGAAAAATCACAATGTAAGACCCAGAATATTACGAAAAACCCTGCAAAACGTGGAAATTAAAAAATCACACTGAAGGACCTGGAATATGGCGAGAAAACCTGAAAAACGAGTAAATATAAAAACTCACACTGAAGGACCCTGAATATGGCTAGAAAGGCTGAAAACGTGGAAAATTAAAAATACACGCTGTAGGACACAGATTATGGCGAGAAACCATGAAAAAAAGTGGAAAATTTAAAACTCACACTGTATTACCCAGAGTATGGGGAGAAATACTGAAAAACGTGGAAAATTAAAAATTCACACTGAAGGACCTGGAATACGGCAAGAAAACCTGAAAAACGTCGAAATGAGAAAAATCACACTGTAGGACACAGAATATGATGAAAAAAAACCTGAAAAACGTGGAATATTAAAAATTCACAATGAAGGACCCGGAATATGGTGTGAAAACCTGAAAAACGAGGAAAATTAAAAACTCACACTGAAGGACCCCAAATATGGCGATAAAAACTGACAAAGTTGGAAAATGAGAAAATCACACTGTAGGACCCAGAATTATGAAAAAACTAGAAAAACTTGGAAAATGAGAAAATAACACTGAAGGACCAGAATATGCAGAGAAACCCTGAAAAACCTGACAATTAAAAATTCACACTTTCGGACACAGAATATGGCGAGAAACCTTGGAAAATTATAAATGCACACTGAAGGACCCGGAATATGGCGAGAAACCTGAAAAACGAGTAAAAATAAAAACTCACACTGAAGGACCCAGAATATGGCAAGAAACCCTGAAAAAAGTTGAAAATTAAAAACTCACACTGAAGGACCCCAAATATGGCGAAAAAACCTGAAAAAGGTTGAAAATGAGAATAATCAAACTGTAGGACCCAGATTGCGATAAAACTTGAAAAATGAGGTAAAAAATGAAAATCAAACTGTAGGACCCAGAATATGTCTAGAAACCCTGAAAACGTGGAAAATTAAAAATACACGCTATAGGACCCAGATTATGGCGAGAAACCCTGAAAAAATAGAAAATTAAAAACTCACACTGAAGGACCCCAAATATGGCGAGAAAACCTGAAAAAAGTGGAAAATGAGAAAATCACACTGTAGGACCCAGAATTACAAAAAACTTGAAAAACGTGGAAAATGAGAAAATCACACTGCAGGACCCAGAATATGCCTAGAAACCCTGAAAAATGTGAAAATTAAATATTCACAGTCAGAAGCAGATTATGGTGAGAAATACTGAAAAACGTGGAAATTAAAAATTCACACTGAAGGACCAGGAATATGGCGAGAAAACCTGAAAAACGAGGAAAATTAAAACTCACACTGAAGGACCCAGAATATGGCGAGAAAACCTGAAAAACGTGGAAAATTAAAAATTCCACACTGTAGAACTCAGAATATGCCGAGAAAACCTGAAAAAGTTGGAAAATGAGTAAATCACACTGTAGGACTCAGAATATGCCGAGACCCTGAAAAACGTGGAAAATTAAAAATACACGCTGTAGGACCCAGAATATAGGGAGAAAACCTGAGAAAGGTGGAAAATGAGAAAATCACATTGTAGGACCCAGAATATTTCGAGAAACCCTTAAAAACGTGGAAAATTTAATATTTACACTGTAGGACTCAGAATATGGTGAGAAACCCTGAAGAAAGTAGAAAATTAAAAATTCACACTGAAGGACCTCGAATATGGCGAGAAAACCTGAAAAAGGTAGAAAATGAGAAAATCACACTGTAGGACACAGTATATGCCAAGAAACCCTGAAAAACGTAGAAAATTAAACCTGAGAAAAGTGGAAAATTAAAAATTCACACTGTAGGACCAGAATATGACAAGAAACCTTGAAAAACGTGGAAAATTAAAAATTCACACTGTAGAACCCAGAATATGACGAAAAAACAACGTAAAAACTTTTAAAATTAAAAATTGACACTGTAGGACACAGAATATGCCAAGAAACCCTGAGAAACGTGGAAAATTAAAAATACACGCTGTAGGAACCAGAATATTGCGAGAAACCCTTGAAAAAAAGTAGAAAATTAAAATCTCACAGTGAAGGAACCCGAATATGGTGAGAAAACCTGAAAACATGGAAATTAACAACTCACACTCAAGGATCTGGAATATGGCGAGAAACCTGAAAAATTGGAAAAGTAAAAACAAGCACTTGAAGGACCTAGAATATGGCAAGAAACCCTGAAAAAAGTAGAAAATTAAAAACTCACACTGAAGGAACCTGAATATGGCAAGAAAACATGAAAAAGGTGGAAAATGAGAATAATCACACTGTAGGCCCAGAATCCGAATAAACTTGAAAAATGGGGAAAATTAACAACTCACTCAGAAAGACCTGGAATATGGCAAGAAACCCTGAAAAACGTGGAAAATTAAAAATTCATCTGTAGGACCCAAAATATGTTGGGAAACCCTGAAAACGTGGAAAATTAAAAATTCACACTGAAGGAAATGGAATATAATGAAAAATCCTGGAAAATAAAAAACTCACACTGTAGGACCTGGAATATGGCGAGAAAACCTTAAAAAATTGGGAAATTAAAAACTCTCATCGAAAGACCTGGAATATGGCAAGAAACCCTGAAAAAGGTGGAAAATGAGAAATTCACACTGTAGGACCCAGAATTGCGAAAAAAATTGAAAAACGGGGAAAATGAGAAAATCACACTGTAGGAACCATAATATGCCTAGAAACCCTGATAAACCTGGAAAATTAAAAATACACAAGTACACGGTGTAGGACACAGAATATGGCGAAAAACCCTGAAAAAATAGAAAATGAGAAAACAACACTGTAGGACCCCGAATATGCAGAGAAACCCTGAAAAACGTGAAAATTAAAAATTCAAACTGTCGGACACAGAATATGGCGAGAAAAACTGAAAAACATGGAAAATTAAATATTCACACTGTAGGACCCAGATTATGAGGAAAAAAACTTAAAACGTGGGAAAATTAAAAATTCACACTGTAGGACACTTAATAGGCCGATAAACCCTGAAAAACGTGGAAAATGAAAAATACAGGCTGTAGTATCCAGAATATGGCGAGAAAACCTGAAAAAAGTAGAAAATTAAAACTCACACTGAAGGACCCCGAATATGCCGAGAAAAACTGAAAAAGGTGGAAAATGAGAAATCACACAGTAGGACCCGGAATAAAACAAAAATTACTTGAAAACGTGAAAAAATTAAAATTCACACTATAGGAACCAGAATATGGCGAAAAACCCTGAAAACCGTGAAAATTAAAAATTCACACTGTAGGGCACAGAATAGGGCGAGAAACCCTGAAAAAAGTAAAAAATTAAAAACTCTCACTAAAGACCCAGAATATGCCTAGAAAACCTGAAAAAGTTGGAAAAAGTGAAAATCACACTGTGGGACCCAGAATATGGTGAGAAACCCTGAACAAAGTAGAAAATTAAAAACTCACATTGAAGGACCCCGAATACGGCGAAAAACATGAAAAAGGTGGAAATTATAAAACACAGTGTAGGACCCAGAATTACGAAAAAAATTGAAAAACGTCGAAAATGAGAAAATGACACTGCAAGATCTAGAATATGCGGAGAAACCCTGAATAACGTTCACATTAAAAATTTACACTGTCGGACCCACAATATGGCAAGAAACCATGAAAAAAGTGGAAAATTAAAAATTCACACTGTATTACCCAGAATAGGGCGAGAAATACTGAAAAATGTGGAAAAGTAAACATTCACACTGAAGGACTTGGAATATGGCAAGAAAACCTGAAAAACGTGGTATGAGAAATCACAGTGTAGGACCCAGAAGATGTCAAAAAAACCTGAAAAATGAGGAAAATTAAAAATTCAAATTGAAGGACCTGGAATATGGCAAGAAAACCTGAAAAACGAGGAAAATTAAAAATTCACACTGAAGGACCCAGAATATGGCGAGAAAACCTGTAAAAAGTAGAAAATTAAAAATTCACACTGAAGGTCCCCGAATATGGCAAGAAAACCTGCAACGGTGGAAAATGAAAATAATCACACTGTAGGACCCAGAAGTGTTAAAAAAATTGAAAAACGTCGAAAATGAGAAAATCACAGTGTAGGACCCAGCATATGGCCAGAAACCCTGAGAAACTTGGAAAATTAAAAATACACTCTGTAGGACCCAGAATATGGCGAGAAACCCTGAAAAGTAGAAAATTAAAAACTCACACTGAAGGACCCCGAATATGGCCAGAAAACCTGAAAAAGGTGGAAAATGAGAAAATCACACTCTAGGACCCAGAATTGGAAAAAACTTGAAAAAAGTGGAAAATGACAAAATCACAATGTAGGACCCAGAATATGCCGAGAAACCCTGAAAAACGTGGAAAATTAAAAATACACTCTGGAGGACCCAGAATATGGCAAGAAACCCTGAAAAAAGTAGAAAATTACAAACTCACACTGAAGGACCCCAAATATGGAGAGAAAACCTGAAAAAGGTGGAAAATAAGAAAATCACACTGTAGGACCCAGAATTACGAAAAAACTTGAAAAACGTCGAAAATGAGAAAATCACAGTGTAGGGCCCAGAATATGGCTAGAAACCCTGAGACACGTGGAAAATTAAAAATACACTCTGTAGGACCCAGAATATGGCGAGAAACCCTGAAAAGTAGAAAATTAAAAACTCACACTCAAGGACCCAAATATGGCCGGAAAACCTGAAAAAGGTGGAAAATGAGAAAATCACACTGTAGGACCCAGAATTGGGAAAAAACTTGAAAAAAGTGGAAAATGACAAAATCCCAATGTAGGACCCAGAATATGGCGATAAACCCTGAAAAAAGTAGAAAATTACAAACTCACACTGAAGAACCCTGAATATGGAGAGAAAACCTGAAAAAGGTGGAAAATAAGAAAATCACACTGTAGGACCCAGAATTGCGAAAAAAATTGAAAAACGTCGAAATTGAGAAAATCACCCGGCAAAATGCAGAATATGCCGAGAAACCCTGAAAAACTTGAAAAATAAAAATTCATACTGTCGGACCCAGATTATCTGGAGAAACCATTAAAAAGAGGACAATTAAAAATTCACACTGTATTACCCAGAATATGGCGAGAAATAGTGAAAAACGTGGAAAATTAAAAATTCACACAGAGGGACCTGGAATATGGCAAGAAAACCTGAAAAACGTGGAAATGAGAAAATCACACTGTAAGACCCAGAATATGACGAAAAAACCTGAAAAACGTGGAAAATGAAAAATTCACACTGAAGGACCCGGAATATGGAGAGAAAACCTGAAAAACGAGGAAAATTAAAAACTCACACTGAAGGAAACAGAATTGCGAAAAAACTTGAAAAACGTCGAAAATGAGAAAATTACACTGTAGTACCCCGAATATGGGGAGAAACCCTTTAAAAAGTAGAAAAATAAAAACTCACACTCTATTACCCAGAATATGGCAAGAAATACTGAAAAACGTGGAAAATTAAAAATTCACACTGAAGGACCTGGAATATGGCAAGAAAACCTGAAAAACGTGGAAATGAGAAAATCACACAGTAGGACTCAGAATTACCAAAAAACTTGAAAAACGTGGAAAATGAGGAAATCATACTGTATGACCCAGAATATGCCAAGAAACCCTGAAAAAGGAGGAAAAATAAAAAGTCACACTGAAGGACCCGGAATTTGGTGAGAAAACCTGAAAAACGAGGAAAATTAAAAACTCACACTGAAGGAAACAGAATTGCGAAAAACTTGAAAAACGTCGAAAATGAGAAAATTACACTGTAGGACCCCGAACATGGAGAGAAACCCTTTAAAAAGTAGAAAAATAAAAACTCACACTGTATTACCCAGAATATGGCAAGAAATACTGAAAAATGCGGAAAATTCAAAATTCACACTGAAGGACCTGGAATACCGCAAGAAAACCTGAAAAACAAGTAAAATTTAAAACTCACAATGAAGGATCCAGAATATGGTGAGACACCCTGAAAAAAGTAGAAAATTAAAAATACACGCTGTAAGACCCAGAATATTGCGACAAACCCTGAAAAAATAGAAAATTAAAAACTCACAGTGAAGGACCCCAAATATGGTGAGAAAACCTGAAAAAGAGCTACCCACAACACCCGCCACTGGATCTTAAGACTTCTGGTGAGTGGAGCACAGCTTCTGCTCCAATCCAATTGGGCGGGACCTGAGACTGCATTAGTTAGGGAAGTAGAAACCGGCCTGAGTAGGGCCACAGGCCTCATCCGGCCGGATCAGCGCCGGGGTAGCGGAAGAGCAGGGTTGCCTGACACCCGCCAGCTACCCACGACCCCCGCCGCAGGATTTTGGGACTGCTGGTGAGTGGAACACAGCTTCTGCTCCAGTCCAATCACGCGGGACCTGAGACTGCTCTGGTTGGGGAGAGAGAAATCCGGCCTACATAGGGCCACAACCCTCTTCCGGTCAGAAAAGCACCGGAGCAGCTGGGGCGCAGGGTCGGCTGACACTCACCAGCTACCCACAACACCCGCCACAGGATCCAATTGCACGCGGGACCAGAGACTGCATTAGTTAGGGAAGCAGAAAACCGGCCTGAGTAGGACCACAGGCCTCTTCCGGCTGGACCAGCACCGGGGTACCGTCAGCTACCCACGACCCCTGCCACAGGATTTAGAGACTGCTGGTGAGTGGAACACAGCTTCTGCTCCAATCTTTAAACAGTGACAATGATAACAACTAACCCCAGAGATTACCAGATGGCGAAAGGTAAACGTAATAATCTTACTAACAGAAACCAAGACCACTCACCATCATCAGAACCCAGCACCCCCAAATCGCCCAGTCCAGGGCACCCCAACACACCGGAAAAGCTAGACACGGATTTAAAAGCATATCTCCTGATGATGATAGAGGACTTCAAGAAGGACTTTAATAACACACTTAAAGAAATACAGGAGAACACTGCTAAACAGGCAGAAGACAATAAAGAGGAAGCACAAAAATCCCTTAAAGAATTACAGGAGAACACTGCTAAAGAGTTACAAATCCTTAAAGAAAAACAGGATAACATAATCAAACAGGTAGAAGTCCTTACAGAAAAACAGGAAAACACATCCAAACAGATGATGGAAATGAACAAAACCATACTAGACCTAAAAAGGGAAGTAGACACAATAAAGAAAACCCAAAATGAGGCAACACTGGAGATAGAAACCCTAGGAAAGAAATCTGGAACCATAGATACGAGCATCAGCAACAGAATACAAGAGATGGAAGAGAGAATCTCAGGTGCAGAAGATTCCATAGAGAACATCGGCACAACAATCAAGGAAAATGTAAAATGCAAAAAGATCCTAACTCAAAACATCCAAGAAATACAGGACACAATGAGAAGACCAAACCTACGGATAATAAGAGTGGATGAGAATGAAGATTTTCAACTCAAAGGACCAGCAAACATCTTCAACAAAATTATAGAAGAAAACTTCCCAAATCTAAAGAAAGAGATGCCCATGAACATACAAGAAGCCTACAGAACTCCAAATAGACTGGACCAGAAAAGAAATACCTCCCGACACATAATAATCAGAACAACAAATGCTCTAAATAAAGATAGAATACTAAAAGCAGTAAGAGAAAAAGGCCAAGTAACATATAAAGGCAAGCCTATCAGAATTACACCAGATTTTTCACCAGAGACTATGAAAGCCAGAAGATCCTGGACAGATGTTATACAGACACTAAAAGAACACAAATTCCATCCCAGGCTACTATACCCAGCCAAACTCTCAATTAACATAGATGGAGAAACCAAAGTATTCCACGACAAAACCAAATTCACACATTATCTCACCACGAATCCAGCCCTTCAAAGGATAATAACAGAAAAAAACCAATACAAGGACAGGAACCACGCCCTAGAAACAACAAGAAGGTAATCCCTCAACAAACCTAAAAGAAGACAGCCACAAGAACAAAATGCCAACTTTAACAACAAAAATAACAGGAAACAACAATTACTTTTCCTTAATATCTCTTAATATCAATGGACTCAACTCCCCGATAAAAAGACATAGACTAACAAACTGGCTACACAAACAAGACCCAACATTTTGCTGCTTACAGGAAACTCATCTCAGAGAAAAGGATAGACACTACCTCAGAATGAAAGGCTGGAAAACAATTTTCCAAGCAAATGGCATGAAGAAACAAGCTGGAGTAGCCATTCTAATATCTGATAAGATTGACTTCCAACCCAAAGTCATTAAAAAAGACAGGGAGGGACACTTCATACTCATCAAAGGTAAAATCCTCCAAGAGGAACTATCAATCCTGAATATCTATGCTCCAAATACAAAGGCAGCCACATTCATTAAAGAAACTTTAGTAAATCTCAAAGCACACATTGCACCTCATACAATAATAGTGGGAGACTTCAACACACCACTTTCACCAATGGACAGATCATGGAAACAGAAACTAAACAGGGACACAGAGAAACTAAGAGAAATTATGAATCAAATGGATCTGGCAGATATCTACAGAACATTCTATCCTAAAACAAAAGGATATACCTTCTTCTCAGCACCTCATGGTACCTTCTCCAAAATTGACCACATAATTGGTCACAAAGCAAGCCTCAACAGATACAAAAATATTGAAATTGTCCCATGCATCCTATCAGATCACCATGGACTAAGGCTGATCTTCAATAACAAAATAAATAATAGAAAGCCAACCTTCACGTGGAAACTGAACAACACTCTTCTCAATGATACCTTGGTCAAGGAAGGAATAAAGAAAGAAATAAGGACTTTTTAGAGTTCAATGAAAATGAAGCCACAACATACCCAAACTTATGGGACGCAATGAAAGCATTTCTAAGAGGAAAACTCATAGCTCTGAGTGCCTCCAAAAGGAAACTAGAGAGAGCACACATTAGCAGCTTGACAACACACCTAAAAGCACTAGAACAAAAGGAAGCAAATTTACCCAAGAGGAGTAGACGGCAGGAAATAATCAAACTCAGGGGTGAAATCAACCAAGTGGAAACAAGAAAAACTATTCAAAGAATCAACCAATCAAGGAGCTGGTTCTTTGAGAAAATCAACAAGATAGATAAACCCTTAGCCAGACTCACTAGAGGGCACAGGGAAAGCATCCTAATTAACAAAATCAGAAATGAAAAAGGAGACATAACAACAGATCCTGAAGACATCCAAAACACCATCAGATCCTTCTACCAAAGGCTATACTCAACAAAACTGGAGAACCTGGATGAAATGGAGAAGTTCCTAGACAGATACCAGGTACCAAAGTTGAATCAAGATCAGGTTAATGATCTAAACAGCCCTATATCCCCCAAAGAAATAGAAGCAGACATTAATAGTCTCCCAACTAAAAAAAGCCCAGGACCAGATGGGTTTAGTGCAGAGTTCTATCAGACCTTCAAAGAAGATCTAATCCCAGTTCTTCACAAACTATTCCACAAAATAGAAACAGAAGGTACTCTACCCAACTCATTCTATGAAGCCACAATTACTCTGATACCTAAACCACAAAAAGACCCAACAAAGATAGAAAACTTCAGACCAATATCCCTTATGAATATTGATGCAAAAATCCTCAATAAAGTTCTTGCTAACCGAATCCAAGAACACATCAAAACAATCATCCATCCTGACCAAGTAGGTTTCATCCCAGGGATGCAGGGATGGTTCAATATACGGAAATCCATCAACGTAATCCAGTATATAATCAAACTCAAAGACAAAAACCACATGGTCATCTCGTTAGATGCGGAAAAAGCATTTGACAAGATCCAACACCCATTCATGATAAAAGTCTTGGAAAGATCAGGAATTCAAGGCCCATACCTAAACATGATAAAAGCAATCTACAGCAAACCAGTAGCCAACATCAAAGTAAATGGTGAGAAGCTTGAAGCAATCCCTCTAAAATCAGGGACTAGACAAGGCTGTCCACTTTCTCCATACCTATTCAACATTGTACTTGAAGTCCTAGCCAGAGCAATTCGACAACAAAAGGAGATCAAAGGGATACAAATTGGAAAAGATGAAGTCAAAATATCACTTTTTGCAGATGATATGATAGTATATATAAGTGACCCTAAAAATTCCACCAGAGAACTCCTAAGCCTGATAAACAGCTTCGGTGAAGTAGCTGGATATAAAATTAACTCAAACAAATCAATGGCCTTTCTCTACACAAAGAATAAACAGGCTGAGAAAGAAATTAGGGAAACAACACCCTTCTCAATAGTCACAAATAATATAAAATATCTTGGCGTGACTCTAACTAAGGAAGTGAAAGATCTGTATAATAAAAATTTCAAGTCTCTGAAGAAAGAAATTATAGAAGATCTCAGAAGATGGAAAGATCTCCCATGCTCATGGATTGGCAGGATCAACATTGTAAAAATGGCTATCTTGCCAAAAGCAATCTACAGATTCAATGCAATCCCCATCAAAATTCCAAATCAATTCTTCAACGAATTAGAAAGTGCAATCTGCAAATTCATCTGGAATAACAAAAAACCTAGGATAGCAAAAACTCTTCTCAAGGATAAAAGAACCTCTGGTGGAATCACCATGCCGGACCTAAAGCTCTACTACAGAGCAATTGTGATAAAAACTGCATGGTACTGGTATAGTGACAGACAAATAGACCAATGGAATAGAATTGAAGACCCAGAAATGAACCCACACACCTATGGTCACTTGATCTTCGACAAGGGAGCTAAAAACATCCAGTGGAAGAAAGACAGCATTTTCAACAAATGGTGCTGGCACAACTGGTTGTTAACATGTAGAAGAATGCGAATCGATCCATTCCTATCTCCTTGTACTAAGGTCAAATCTAAGTGGATCAAGGAACTTCACATAAAACCAGAGACACTGAAACTTATAGAGGAGAAATTGGGGAAAAGCCTTGAAGATATGGGCACAGGGGAAAAATTCCTGAATAGAACAGTAATGGCTTGTGCTGTAAGATCGAGAATTGACAAGTGGGACCTCATGAAACTACAAAGCTTCTGCAAGGCTAAAGACACCATCAATAAGACAAAAAAACCACCAACAGATTGGGAAAGGATCTTCACCTATCCTAAATCAGATAAGGGACTAATATCCAATATATATAAAGAACTCAAGAAGGTGGACTCCAGAAAGTCAAATAACCCCATTAAAAAATGGGGCTCAGAACTGAACAAAGAATTCTCACCTGAGGAATACCGAATGGCAGAGAAGCACCTGAAAAAGTGTTCAACATCCTTAATCATCAGGGAAATGCAACTCAAAACAACCCTGAGATTCCACCTCACACCAGTCAGAATGGCTAAGATCAAAAATTCAGGTGACAGCAGATGCTGGCGAGGATGTGGAGAAAGAGGAAAACTCCTCCATTGTTGGTGGGATTGCAAGCTTGTACAACCACTCTGGAAATCAGTCTGGTGGTTCCTCAGAAAATTGGACATAGTACTACCGGAGGATCCAGCAATACCTCTCCTGGGCATATATCCAGAAGATGTCCCAACCGGTAAAAAGGACACATGCTCCACTATGTTCATAGCAGCCCTATTTATAATAGCCAGAAGCTGGAAAGAACCCAGATGTCCCTCAACAGAGGAATGGATACAGAAATTATGGTACATTTACACAATGGAGTACTACTCAGCTATTAAAAAGAATGAATTTATGAAATTCCTAGCCAAATGGATGGACCTGGAGGGCATCATCTTGAGTGAAGTAACACAATCACAAAAGAACTCACAAAATATGTATTCATTGATAAGTGGATATTAGCCCAAATCTTAGGATACCCAAGATATAAGATACAATTTGATAAACGCATGAAACTCAAGAAGAATGAAGACCAAAGTGTGGACACTGTGCACCTTCTTAGAATTGGGAACAAAATACCCAGGGAAGGAGTTACAGAGACAAAGTTCGTAGCTGTGATGAAAGGATGGACCATTTAGAGACTGCTGTATCCAGGGATCCGTCCCATAATCAGCTTCTAAACGCTGACACCATTGCATACACTAGCAAGATTTTGCTGAAAGGACCCAAATATAGCTGTCTCTTGTGAGACGATGCCGGGGCCTAGCAAACACAGGAGTGGATGTTCACAGTCAGCTATTGGATGTATCACAGGGCTCCCAATGGAGAAGCTAGAGAAAGTACACAAGGAGCTAAAGGGATCTGCAACCCTATTGTTGGAACAACATGATGTACTAACCAGAACCCCGGAGCTCTTGTCTCTAGCTGCATATGTATCGAAGGATGGCCTGGTTGGCCATGGGTGGAAGGAGAGGCCCATTGGACTTGCAAACTTTATATGCCCCAGAATAGGGGAATGCCAGGGACAAAAGAATGGGAGTGGGTTGGTAGGGAAGTCGGGGGCGCTATGGGGGACTTTTGGGATAGCATTGGAAATGTAATTGAGGAAAATATGTAATAAAAATATTAAAAATCAAAAAAAAAAACCTGAAAAAGGTGGATAATTAGAAAATCACACTGTAGGACACAGAATATGACAAAAAAACTTGAAAAACGTGGAAAATTAAATTTTCACACTGAAACACCCCGAATATGGCGAGAAAACTTGAAAAACGAGGGAAATTAAAAACTCACATTGAAGGACCACGAATAGGTGAGAAAAACTGAAAAAAGTAAAAATTAAATATTCACCCTGAAGGACCCCAAATATGGCGATTAATCCTTTAAAAAAATAGAAAATTGAAAACTCACACAGAAGGACCCCAAATATGGCGAGAAAACCTGAAAAAGCGGAAAATGAGAAAATCATACTGTAGGACGCAGAATTACATAAAAACTTGAAAAACGAGGAAAATGAGAAAATCACACTGCAGGACCCAGAATATGCCAAGAAACCCTGAAAAGGTGAAAACTAAAAATTCACACTGTCGGACCCAGATTATTGCAAGAAACCCTGAAAAAAGTGGAAAATTAAAAATTCACACTCTATTACCCAGAATATGGCAAGAAATACTGAAAAACGTGTAAAATTCAAAATTCACAATGAAGGACCTGGAATACGCCATGAAACCCTGAAAAACGTGAAAATGACAAAATCATTCTGTAAGACCCAGAATATGAGCAAAAAACCTGAAAAACGTGGAAAATTAAAAATTCACACTGAAGGACCCCAAATATGGCGAGAAATCCTGAAAAACGAGGAAAATTATAAACTCACACTGAAGGACCCAGAATTACGTAAAAACTTGAAAAACGTGGAAAATGAGAAAATCACACTGCAGGACCCAGAATATGCCTAGAAACCCTGAAAAACGTGAAAATTAAAAATTCACACTTTAGGACACAGAATATGGCGGGAATCCATGAAAAGTGGAAAATTAAAAATTCACACTGTATTACTCAGAATATGGCGAGACATACTGAAAAACGTGGAAAATTAAAAATTCACACTGAAGGACCTGGAATATGGCGAGAAAACCGGAAAAACAAGTAAAATTAAAAACTCACACTGAAGGACCCAGAATATGGCGAGAAAACCTGAAAAGAGTAGAAAATTAAAAATACACGCTGGAGGACCCAGAATATGGCGAGAAACCCTGAAAAAAGTAGAAAATAAAAAACTTACACTGAAGGACCCCAAATATATGGAGAAAACCTAAAAAAGGTGGAAAATGAGAAAATCATACTGTAGAACACAGTAATGCGAAAAAAATTGAAAAAGTGGAAAATGAGAAAATCACACTGTAGGACCAAGAATATGCCGAGAAACCCTGAAAAACTTGGAAAATTAAAAATAGACTCTGTAGGACCCAGAATATGTCGAGAAACCCTGAATAATTAGAAAAGTAAAAACTCACACTGAATGACCCCAAATATGGCAAGAAAACCTGAAAAAGGTGGAAAATGAGAAAATGACACTGTAGGACCAGGAATTACCAAAAAATTTGAAAAATGTGTAAAATGAGAAAATCACACTGCAGGAACCAGAATATGCCGAGAAACTCTGAAAAAGGTGAAAATTAAAAATTCACACTGTCGGTCCCAGAATATGGCAAGAAAACAGGAAAAAAGTGGAAAATTAAAAATTCACACTGTATTACCCAGAATACGTCAAGAAATTCTGAAAAACGTGAAAAATTAAAAATTCACACTGAAGGACCTGGAATACGGCAAGAAAACCTGAAAAACTTGGAAATGATGAAATTACACTGTAGGACCAAGAATATGACCAAAAAACCTGAAAAAGGTGGAATAAAAAAAATTAACACTGAAGGACCCAGAATATGGCAAGAAAACCTGAAAAATGAGGAAAATTAAAAACTAACACTGAAGGACACAGAATAGATGAGAAAAACTGAAAAAAGTAGAAAATTAAAAATTCACACTGAAGGACCCCCGAATATGGCGAGAAAACATGAAAAAAGTAGAAAATTAAAAACTCACACTGAAAGACCCCATATATGGTGAGAAAACCTGAAAATGGTGGAAAATGAGAAAATCACACTGTAGGACCCAGAATTACGAAAAAACTTGAATAACCTGGAAAATGAGAAAATCACACTGCAGGACCCAGAATATGCAGAGAAACCCTGAAAAGGTGAAAATTAAAAATTGACACTTTCGGACCCAGATTATGGAGAGAAACCATGAAAAAAGGGGAAAATTAAAAATTCACACTGTATTACCCAGAATATGGCGAGAAATACTGAAAAACGTGGAAAATTAAAAATTTACACTGAAGGACCTGGAATACAGCAAGAAAACCTGAAAAAAGGTGGAAATGAGAAAATCACACTGTAAGACCCAGAATATGACGAAAAAACATGAAAAACGTGAAAAATTAAAAATTCACACTGATAGACCCTGAATATGGCGAGAAAACCTGAAAAACGAGGAAAATTAAAAACTCACACTGAAGGACCCAAAATAGTTGAGAAAACCTGAAAAAAGTAAAAAAGGAGGTGATGATTGTTTCCTTCCAATGCTGGTTCTTTTGTGCCTCTTCCTTCCACTATTAGGAAGGTTTGCAATTACATAATGAGGCAGCTCAGCCAAGCACTTAATTTGGAAATAGGACTAGAGGATATTATACACCTGAAGACTGACAGCCATTTCTTTGTGTTCTTGATGCTTCAATGGAAGCATCTGGTATTCTGTGTGCAGTGTGATAGGTCCCATTCCAGAGGCATAGGTAAGAACCAGATTCCTGGCACTCTGACAGAAAAGGACCTAGGGGTGGGTGTGGATAGGACATTGCCTGAGCCTCCTTTGGCTCAGATCCGTACCCCTGGATTGGTTTGACCCTCACTAGGATCCCCAACTTAACCCTACTGACATCTAGGTTAGTCATTTGAGCTCTAGTTGGATTCCCTTGACTGACCTGTTAGCCCCTATGGCCACCCTAAGTCAGCTCCCAGATCCTGTGCCACCTATGCTCAGACTTGATACGCTATGTCTGTTAACAACAAAATCAGGGTGCCAGACTCACAGGAGACATTTCTTACATATAGTTTACGTTCAATTTGGTGGAAACAGAGGACAACACAGACGTCTGTTGAGGCCAATATACAGTTTAGTAAGCAAATACTGATCAGATGCGCAAAGACCTGCTACAGCGATGGAAACAGGTTTAACCATGCTACTCCAGTGCCAGCCATGGCTTTGCCTGTCTGCATTGTATTTCTATGATATGCCAACGGAGCAGGTGCTCACCAAGGATTTGCTCTGGGGATGCTTACCCAGTGGTGGTCACAATTAGTAAACTTCTAAGCTAAAGAACAGTTCCCCATCTAGCACAGTCATTAGAGCACGAGATTATTAATCTCAGGGTCGTTGGTTTGAGCCCAAAGTTGGACGAGATGTTATTTTAGTTGGGTCTCGATTGGAGACAATGCTGGCACTTCCCAAGAGGGCCCCATGATTGGGGTTCTGCTTTCTGTATCTCTGACATTAGAACGGGAAGTAGGGAGAATTTGGTGGGATTTTTGCTCTGCTTGAAGCAGCACTGGGTGTACTAAATTGCAGTGGGTGCAAGTGTTACAGACTCTACACTAGTTTTGACATTCTCGAGCAATTGGGGCACTGGGTAGTCTTGGATTACCCTTTTCAGGTAGATCTGAAACTCAATTCTTTCGGTGTGTACTGAATTCAACCAGAGGATTCCAAGATATCACTCTTAGAAAGAATAGCTGGAGCTACTCTTTAAGGCTTGTTGGTCCTACCCCTAGAGGATTCTCGCTTAGGGTCTGAGAGGATCTTCCTAGGTTCAAATCTTGGACCATTCCTCTTCTTTTGCCAATCAAACCCTGAGGATTAAAAGTCAACCTTGGCTCCTTAGAAGGTATGAATAAACAAATGAAAATGGAAATTCGTAAGTACCCAAAGTGGTATTGTTGGTTGGTTTCTTTGGACCTTGTTTTCTGCTTGAGGCAGAGTCTTGTTCCTTTACCTTAGGCTGCTCCTGACAAAGTCAAGGATAGCTGCATTTCTAATCTTCATGCCTTCACTTCTTGTGTGCTGGAAAGATAGGCATGTGTATTAATCTGGTGTTCAGGATGGAACCCAGGCTTAGGCAAGCAATTAGATGAGCTACAGCATCAGCTCATAACTCAAAATGTCCACCAAGAATTGTTTGCATTATTCAAATTAGCCTGAAGGATACAAATATTGGAAAATGTTGGAATTAAAAAAAACCAATCCAGCTGCTCTGGCAAATCAGGGAGAACTGGAGCAGGCCTCTAGATGCACCAGCTTCTAGTCAGGTCTTTAGTGTATTTGACATACCCTGAGCTACATGAGAAGAAACACAAATAGCTAAAACAGGATTGTGATACTAGCTGCAAGACATGTGGCTGGCAAATAAAAACCGCTTTGAAATTTGCCAGTAGCCCTTAAGTGCAAATCTGGTTCCAGATCACTGGCCTTTAATCATCACTAGTTTGCTTGGGTCCAACCCACAGGACCCAAAAAGTAGTCAAGAGCCTGTGACCTCTTCAGATTTGCTGGACTAGCATTTTCAGGTCCCCTGGTGCGCAGATCTAAGAAAGGAGAGGTGCTGCCAAACCTGGCTAGGGTCTCAGCTTTGCGAATCTGCCTTGGAACTTCCCTTTTTTCCATAATCTCCATAAAAAGGCAAAGGATTTTTACATTTAAGAAGTCCTTGCACTTCGGATAGGAAACATACTTCAAGAACCACAGTCAGCCCTCTGGCCCCTGTAGAGTTCTGACTGAGCCTGGGTCTCCCAGCTCAGTGTTTTGAAATCACAAAGTGGATTCCTGTGCAGAGAATGAATAGATGCGAGTAGGAGGAATGAGTCCTTCTAGGGTTCTGTGAACTGGAAGGCACAGTGTGGACTTAACCGAACAAGCCTCAGATTCTGCCGAATTTTCACCACTGGGTAAACTGCCAGATACCATGAAAGAAGAGAGGGACTCCTCTAAGGAGTCGCTTCAGGCATCTCTCTGGGGTGGGAGGCTTGATTCTAACCCTGATACCTCTGGTGCTCTAGTGTCTACACTTTGAGGGTCCCATTGAAATCTTCAAGGTCCTGAACGGTGGCCAGGCTTCCAAGGTGGCATTCAGTCCTGCGACTGTACGTGTGGGATGCAGAGAAGGCCCTGATTTCTTCTATCCAGCCTTACAGAATCAGCTGAGCTCTTTCCTTTTTCAGTAGGGGGCTGCCCCAACTTCTCTCTAAGCATCACATTCATGCGCTTAGCTAATAGGCAAAAGTAACTGTTAGCTACTTTTAGATGAGGCAAAAGTAGGTGTTAGCTGAAAGAAGAGGTCATTAATAAGGGAAGAACTAAATACATTTAGCTCTTTTGTCCACTGCCCCCACAACCCTGGCCCCTGGCTAGTTCCCAGGCTGACTTTGAAATCTCCTTAACCTAGCCTCCGAAGTACTGCCCATACAGGAGTGAGTGATATCCATGTCACTTCATGTTTTTAGTAACAACCTCACAAAGGCAAATTTAGTCTATTATGGTCTACATGGCTGATAAAACCTGGGAGAGGGTTTATTTTTGTTTTTTAAATAAAACAAGCTGTGATGGATCAGCTCCTCTCAGTGGTAAAGACTTTTACTTCCCTCGACTAGAAAGAGAGGCAGAAAACAGACTAGAAGATGGATGAGCAGGAAGGCCAAAAGAAGAGAGGTTGCTTGTCTGACAGTGACTGTGGACTGAAATAATGATTGGGGACCTGGGAGGGTCCAGGGAGAATAATAATTTTAGTGAATTAACCCGGTTAATTAATGGGTGATCTTTGGTTTGAATTTCTATTTAAGAATAAGAGCCAGTTCTGTGACTTCTAACATTCTTTCAAGGTGGAAAAAAGACTGCTGTTGGACTATGATTTAGGCTCCAGCAAATTGGTCTGTGATTTAGGGAGCGCTCTGCAAGAAAGAAAAAAAAAAAACCAGATACTTTGAGTCCAAGAACAGCGATTGTTGGGAGAACCTTCCTGGAATAAGCACACAGAAACAACTGAGAGTGGAAGAGAGATGTCAAAGGTGGACCGAAGCCAAGACAGCTCCTGCAAGTCTTTGTAATTTCATTTTATACTTTAAAACCATAAGGTAGGGTGGACAAGCTAGTGTTTAAGTGCTGGCATCAGTCAGCAGGCTGGGAAGGGCACTGGGCCACTGCCTCACCTGGCTCTTTAGGCCTCTCTGGTTCAGGTAGCAAGTGAAGCTGGGCTCTGCAAACAGAGTGCAAGCAACACTTTAGTAAACAACTAAGGAAATCAATAAATTGACACCAAATAATTGTTTTGGTAAAGCTAGTTTTACTTCACTATATTCTGGGAAATGGTCTGGTCACTCACTGTGTCGTTGATAATGTATGTCTTGTTAGTGACTCTCCTTTCTTTCCTTTGTCCTTCCATCTTTTTCTATTTCCTTCCACTGTCTCCACCTTACTCCCATCCTCCTTCCATCTGTTGCACTGAAGAGTGCAGAGTGGCTATTGGCATGGTTTGTGAAGAATTACCCCTAAGAGTACTGCTCCAGGTGTTTGTGTTCTGGCTAGAGTATCAGCTGGCTTTAAACCACAGTCATTAACCTGGAGGAGGAAGGGAGAGGAGGTCAAAGGCAGCAATAGAGTCTAAGCTGGAGCCAACAGACTCTGTTCTATTTTCTTAATCGATTGTCTTCTAGACAGCATCTTGGCACACAACTCAAGATGGACTTGATTTCTCTGCCCCTTGCTCTTTCTTTCCCTCTCCACTTCTCCTCCCATTTTCCCAGGCAGGCTTCACATCCAATACACAACCAAGGATGATCTCAACCCCTCCACCCTTTAAAATGTATTAATCATTTCACTTGTTTATATTTCAAGTATTATCCCCCTCCTGCTCTCCCCTCCCTGAGGCCCAACTTTTCCCCCTCCCTACCCAGCCACTCCCACCTAATCCCTCTAGTATCCCCCTTCTCTGGGGTATCAAGCCTCAACAGGACCAAGTGCCACCACTCCCACTGACGCCAGACAAGGTAGTTCTCTGCAACATAAGTATTTCTAGTCATAAACCCGCCCATGTATACTCCTTTAGTTGGTAGATTACTCCCTGGGAGCTCTGAGGGGTCTGGTTAATTGATACTGTTGTTCGTCCTGTGGGGTTGCCATCCCCTTCAGCTCCTTCAGCCCTTCCCCTAATTTTTCCATTGGGGTCCCCACACTCAGTCCAATAGTTTCTGTGAGTTTCTCCATCTGTCTTAGTCAGTTGCTGACAGAGGCTCTCAGAGGATACACAGACATACAAGGCTCCTGTCTGTAAGCGCATCTTGGCATCAGCAGTAGTGTTGGGGTTTTGTGTCTGTGGTTATAATACAGTGCTATAGTCTCTGGATGGCCTTTCCTTCAGTCTCTGCTCCATTTTTGTCCCTAAATTTCCTTTAGACAGAGACAATTTTCGGTATTTTTTTAAATGGGTGGGTGTCCCCATCCCTCAAATGAGTCCCATGTCCATCTCCTGGATATAGTCCCTTCATGCTCCATCTCCCCTGCCGCAGACCCTCTGGGTCCCTGTGTCTGCGTGGAACGGAGTCTCTCTTCGCAGGTGGGCAAAGCGTGGATGAGCGAGTGACAAACAGACACACACAGGAGAGTTCGTGTGTATAATCTGAATGTAATTTTACAATTCGAGCTTCAGACTTTTTATACAGAAGACAATAAAGAAGTTGGGTGATATACCCCCAAGGTACAAATGAGGTAACCGGATGCTTAATGATTCTTACACAGAACAGAGGAATGAAAACACAAAGATCGGAAGGAACTGGGTAGTAAAATAATTGAGACAAAGTTAGCCCTATCTAAGGTCAGCTATAGTCTTAGAAGCCTGGTGTGAGAACTTTTCACTCCTAGGGCAAGGGCTTTCACACCCAAGTCATGGTTCTAACTAGGGAGTTCAGTTCTAGCTAACCATCTCATGAATAATGCAATACTCTAAAACCACAGCCCGATCTGCTTCCTAAACCATAGTAAATTCCTGTAAATAGGTGTAACTCAGCTATAATACTAAGCATCTATTCTGGTTTCCCCTACGGTCAGAAACTTCTTTCTTCCTAGGTGATGGTAGTTTCCTGTGAAGGGCAGTGACCTAACTTTTAGTGTAATACCAGGGGCAGTACTGAAATCCAAGCCCAAGGTCTTGCTAAGGACGAACTAGGACTGTTGGAACACTGGTTTAGCTATGACAGAATTCAATCTTAAAAGGCACTTATGATAGGAAAATATTGAAAGAGAGCACGTGGATCCATACACTAGACTAACTCGAGAATGAATCTCGGGAATGAAAAATTACTGTATGGTTAGGGAACGCTAGACTCCAGGAGGAGAGCTTCTTTGAAACTCTTTGCCTCATGAGTGACTTTTAAGCCTCTCGGCTTGTCCAGTTGACTCGAAGGGAGCATAGCACTCCCCTGTATTTCAGCTGTTGTTATCCAATTGAGTTCTGGGAACATCTTGAATTCCTGGCATCTGGGAATTTCTAGTGCATCTCCTAGTTCCCCAAACCCGCTGCTACTTATTCCTATTCATTCTCCTGGTCCTCTAGACTTCTCTCCTGTCTCTTCCCATACATGACCCTGTCCTTCCTTCTTTCTTCCCCTCACTTTCTGTCTCCCACCCTGATACCCCCTTCCTCCGCCTGCCATGATTATTTTGTTACCTCTTCTAAGTAGGTTTGAAGAACCGACACTTTGATCTCCCTTCTTTTAAAACTTCATTTGACTTTTAGTTGTCGCATGGGTATTCTGAGCTTTTGGGCTAAAATCCACTTATCGGTGAGTACATACCATGCAAGGCCTTTTGGATTTGGGTTACCTCACTCAAGAAAATATTTTCTAGTTCCATCCATGTGCCTACAACGTTTATGATGCGATCATTTTTTAATATCTGAGTAGTATTCCATTGTGTAAATGTACCACAGTTTCTGTAACAATTCTTCCATAGAGGGACATCTGGGTTGTTTCCACCTCATGGTTATTAAAAATTAGGGTTCAGTGAACACATTGGTGCAGGTTTCTTTGTTCTGTGTTGGAGCATATTTAGATTATATGACAACACACTGGAGCATGTGAAACCACAGAGGAGAATGTGACACCACAATGGAGAAATGTGACACCACAGAGGAGTAGGGTGACAGCACCGTGGAGCACTGTGACAATGAAGAGGAGCACTGTGACACCACAGAGGAGCACAATGACACCACAGTGGAGGAGTGTGACAACAGAGTAGAGCAGTGCAACATCAGAGTGGAACACTCTGACATCACTGTAAAGCACTGTA
This sequence comes from Mus caroli, assembly GCF_978045245.1. NCBI lineage: Eukaryota > Metazoa > Chordata > Mammalia > Rodentia > Muridae > Mus > Mus caroli. Next base: position 912,503 of record NW_028227292.1, on the reverse strand, counting down.
AAGCACTGTGACACCACTGTGGATCACTGTGACAGCAGAGTGGAGTACTGTGACCCGAGAGTGGAGCACTGTGACACTACAGTGCAGCACTGTGACAGCACAGTGGACCACTCTGGCATCAGAGTGGAGCCTTGTGACATGACAGTTGAGCACTGTGACACGAGAGTGCAGCAGTGTGACAGTGAGGGGAGCACACTTACATCACTGTGGAGAACTGTGTCAGAAAGGTGGAACACTGTGACACAATAGTGTAGCAGTGTGACACCACAGTGGAGCACTGTGACAACACAGAGAAGCACGGTGACAGTAGAGTGGAGCACTGTGACATGACAGTGGAGCACTGTGATATGATACCACAGTAGAGCACTGATAAACCACAGTGAGCACTGTGACACAACAGTGGACCACTGTGATACCACAGTGCAGCACTGTCTCCCCACAGTGAACCACAATGAAACTACAGTGGAGAACTCTGACAACACAGTGGAGCATGTGACACCACAGTGGAGCAATTTGACACCAGAGATGAGAAATCTGATACCACAGTGGCATACTGTGACACCAAAGTGGAGCATTGTGACAACGATTAGAGCAGGGTGACAACAGCGTAGAGAAGTGGGACATCACAGTGGAGCATTGTAAAACCACAGTTGAGCACAGTGATAGAGAAAACCTAATAACGTGAAACATAAAAAATAACACTGTAGGAACTGAAATATGGAAAGAAAAAGTGAAAATCATCAAATATGAGAAAATCACACTGTAGACCTTGAATATGGCGATAAACCCTGAAAAACGTCAAAAATAAAATACTCACAATGTAGGACCTGGAATATTGTGAGAAACCCTGAAAAACAGTGGAAATTTAAAAACTTACACTCTACGACCAGGTATATGGTGACAAATACTGAAAAATGTGAAAAATGATAAACTCAAACGGTAGGAACAGAAATATGACGAGAAACCCTGAAAAACGTGGAAATTTAAAAACAAACACTGTAGGACCTGGAATATGGCAAGAAACACTGAAAAAAATCGTTGAAAATGAGAAACTCACGCTGTAGGACCTGGAATATGGGAAGAAACCCGGAAAAAGTTGGAAAATGAGACAACCACACCGTAGGACCTGGAATGTGTCTAGAAACCCAGAAAGAGGGGAAAAATGAGAAAATCATAATGCAGTACCTGGAATATCGCAAGAAACCCTGAAAAACGTGAAAAATTAAAAACTTACGCTGTAGGACCTGGAATATAGCAAGAAAACGGAAATTCATTGAAAATGAGAAAATCACACTGTAGGACCTGGAATATGGAGAGAAACCTTGAAAAACGTAGAAATTAAAAACTCACACTGTAGGACCTGGAATATGGCGAGAAAACCTGTAGAATGTGGAAAATAAAAATATAACAGTGTAGGACCAGGGACATGGCAAGAAATTATGGTGGCTCACAACCATCCGTAACGAGATCTGGCTCCCCCTTCTCTGAGGACAGCTACAGTGTACTTACATATAATAAATAAATAAATCTTTAAAAAAAAAAGAAAATTAGAAAATAACATTGCAGGACCTGGTAGAAGGCTAGAAACACTGAAAAATGAGAAACTCAAACTATAGGACTTGGAATATGTTGAGAAACCTTGACAAACATGGAAAATTGAAAACTTACACTATAGGACTGGGAATATGGCAAGAAATCCTGAAAATCATGAACAATGAGAAAATCAAACTGTAGAAACTGGAATATGGCAAGAAACCCTGAAATACGTGGAAAATTAAAAACTCACACTGTAGGTCCTGGAATATGGCGAGAAACTCTAAAAAACATGGAAAATGGAAATTAAAACTGTAGGAACTGGGATATGGTGAAAAACTCTGAAAAATGTGGAAAATTAAAAATTAAACCTGTAGGACATGGAATATGGCGAGAAACCCTGAAAAACGTGGAAAATGAGCAAATGACACTGTAGGACTTGGAATATAGTAAGAAAACTTTTAAAAAGTGGAAAAAAAAACTAACAGTGTAGGACCTAAAATATGACAAGAAAACTTCAAAACCCTGGAAAATGAGAAAATCAAACTGTAGGACTTGGAATACGGCAGGAAAACCTGAAAAAAATTGAAAATAAAAAACTCACACCCAATAACCTGCAAAGTATGAAAAATGAGAAAATCACACTGTAGGACCTGGAATATGGAGAGAAACACAGAAAGACTTGGAAAATGAGAAACCCAAACTGTAGGACCTGGAATATGCTGAGAAACCCTGAAATACGTGGAAAATTATGAACTCACACAGTAGAATCTGGAATATGTTGAGAAAACCTGAAAAAGGTGGAAAATAAGAAACTCACTCTGTAGGACCTGGAATATGGCAGGAAACCCAGAAAAAGGTGGAAAATGAGAAAATAACACTGCAGGACCTGGTATAAGGCTAGAAACACCGAAAAATGAGAAACTCAAACTATAGGAATTGGAATACGTTGAGAAACCTTGACAAACATGGGAAATTGAAAACTTATACTATAGGATTGGGAATATGGCAAGAAAACCTGAAAAATCACAGAAAATGTGAAAATCACACTGTAGAATCTGGAATATGGCAAGAAACCCTGAAAAAGTTGGAAATTTAAAAACTCACACTCTAGGACCTGGAATATGGTGAGAAGAACTGAAAAATGTGAAAAATGAGAAACTCAAACTATAAGAACTGGAATATGGAAAGAAAACCTTAAAATTGTGGAAAATGAGAGAATCACACTGTAGGACCTGGAATATGGTGAGAAATCCTGAAAAACGTGGAAAATTAAAAACTCACACTCTAGGACCTGGAATATGGCAAGATTCCCTATAAAACGTGGAAAACGAGAAACTCACACTGGAGGACCTGGAATGTGGCAAGAAACCCAGAAAGAGGTGGAAAATGACAAAATCACACTGCAGGACTTAGAATATGGGGAGAAAACCTGAAAAAATCGTTTAATTAAAAAACCTAAAAATAATGAAAAATGAGAAAATCACACTGCAGTACCTAGAATATGGCAAGAACCCCTGAATAATGTGAACAAAAAGAAACTCAAATGGTAGGATATGGAATATGGCAAGAAACACAGAAAACCGTGGAAAATTAAAAACTCACACTGAGGGCTGGTGAGATGGCTCAGTGGGTAAGAGCATCCGACTGCTCTTCCAAAGGTCCAGAGTTCAAAACTCAGCAACCACATGGTGGCTCACAACCATCCGTAAAGAGATCTGGCGCCCTCTTCTGGAGTGTCTGAAGACAGCTACAGTGTACTTGCATATAATAAATTAAAAAAAAAAAATCACACTGAAGGACCTGCGATATGGTGAGAACCTGAAAATCATGAAAAATGATAAAATCTCACTGTAGGAACTAGAATATGGCAAGAAACACTGAAAAACGTGGAAAATAAGAAATTCAAACTGCAGGACCTGAAATATGGCAAGAAACCCTGAAAAACGTGGAAAATTAAAAACTAACATTGTAGGAACAGGAATATGGAGAGAAAACCTGAAAAACGTGGAAAATGAGAAACTCACATTGTAGGACATGGTTTATGGCAAGAAACCCTGGAAAACGTGGAAAATTAAAAACTCACACTCTAGGATCTGGAATATGGCAAGAAAACCTGAAAATCATGAAAAATGAGAAAATCACACTGTAGGATATGGAATATGGCAAGAAACAATGAAAAACATGTAAAATGAGAAATTCAAACTGCAGAACCTGGAATATGCTGAAAAGACCTGAAAAACGTGGAAAATGAGGAACTCAAACTGCAGGACCTATAATAAGGCGAAAAACTCTGAAAAACGTTGAAAATGAGAAACTCCCACTATAGGACCTGGAATATGGAAAGAAACCCTGAAAAAATGGAAAATAAAAAACTCACACTGTAGGATCTGGAATATGGGAAGAAAACTGAAAATCATGAAAAATGAGAAAATCATACTGTAGGATCTGGAATAGGAAGAAAACCATGAAAAACGTGGGAAATTAAAAACTCGCACTGTAGGACATGGAATATGGCAAGAAACCCTGAAAAAGTTGGAAATTTAAAAACTCACACTCTAGGACCTGGAATATGGTGAGAAGAACTGAAAAATGTGAAAAATGAGAAACTCAAACTATAAGAACTGGAATATGGAAAGAAAACCTTAAAATTGTGGAAAATGAGAGAATCACACTGTAGGACCTGGAATATTGTGAGAAATCCTGAAAAACGTGGAAAATTAAAAACTCACACTCTAGGACATGGAATATGCCAAGATTCCCTATAAAACGTGGAAAACGAGAAACTCACACTGGAGGACCTGGAATGTGGCAAGAAACCCTGAAAGAGGTGGAAAATGACAAAATCAAACTGCAGGACTTGGAATATGGCGAGAAACCCAGAAAAGTTGGAAAATGACAAAATCACACAGCAGGACTTAGAATATGGGGAGAAAACCTGAAAGAATCAGATAATTAAAAAACCTAAAAATAATGAAAAATGAGAAAATCAAACTGCAGTACCTAGAACATGGCAAGAACCCCTGAATAATGTGAACAATAAGAAACTCAAATGGTAGGATATGGAATATGGCAAGAAACACAGAAAAACGTGGAAAATTAAAAACTCACACTGAAGGACCTGGGATATGGCGAGAAAACCTGAAAATCATGAAAAATGATAAAATCTCACTGTAGGACCTAGAATATGGCAAGAAACACTGAAAAACGTGGAAAATAAAAAATTCAAACTGCAGGACCTGGAATATGGCAAGAAACCCTGAAAAACGTGGAAAATTAAAACTAACATTGTAGGAACAGGAATATGGAGAGAAAACCTGAAAAACATGGAAAATGAGGAACTCAAACTGCAGGACCTATAATATGGCGAAAAACTCTGAAAAACGTTGAAAATGAGAAACTCACACTATAGGATCTGGAGTATGGAAAGAAACCCTGAAAAACATGGAAAATAAAAAAAAAAACTCACACTGTAGGATCTGGAATATGGGAAGAAAACTGAAAATCATGAAAAATGAGAAAATCATACTGTAGGATCTGGAATAGGAAGAAAACCATGAAAAACCCTGAAAAACATAGAAAATTAAAAACTCACACTGAAGGACCTTGAATATGGCAAGAAACCCTGAAAAAACGTAGAAAATTAAAAACTAACATTGTAGGAACAGGAATATGGAGAGAAAACCTGAAAAACGTGGAAAATGAGAAACTCACATTGTAGGACATGGTTTATGGCAAGAAACCCTGAAAAAGTTGGAAAATTAAAAACTCACACTCTAGGATGTGGTATATGGCAAGAAAACCTGAAAATCATGAAAAATGAGAAAATCACACTGTAGGATATGGAATATGGCAAGAAAAAATGAAAAACATGGAAAATGAGAAATTCAAACTGCAGAACCTGGAATATGCTGAAAAGACCTGAAAAACGTGGAAAATGAGGAACTCAAACTGCAGGACCTATAATATGGCGAAAATCTCATGAAAAATGTGGAAAATGAGAAAATCACACTGGAGGACCTGGAATATGGTGAGAAAACTTGAATAAGTCGAAAAATGAGAAAATCGCACTGTAGAACCTGGAAAATGTTGAGAAACCCTGAAGAAGTGGAAAATAAGAAAATCATATCTAGTACCTGGAATATGGTGAGAAACCCTGCATAGTCAAATAATGAGAAAATCACATTGTAGGACCTGGAATATGGTGAGAAACCCTGAAAAAGTCGAAAAATGAGAAAATCATACTGTAGTACCTGGAATATTGCAATAAACCCTGAAAAACATAGAAAATTAAAAACTCACACTGAAGGACCTGGAATATATCGATAACCCTGAAAATGCCGAAAATTAAGGTCTCATACTGAAGTACTAGGAATATGGCGAGAGAGAAAAAAAAAAAGTGGGTAATTAAACAATCACATTAAAGGACAATATGGCAAGATATCCTGAAAAAAGAGGAAAATGAGAAAATCACAGTGTAGGACCTGGAATATGGTGAGAAATCCTGGAAAAGTCGAAAAATGAGTAAATCAAACTGTATGTCCCAGAATATGGCGAGAAACCCAGAAAAACGTGGATAATAAATTATTCAAACAGGGGGCTGGAATATGGCAAGAAATCCTGAAAATGTGGAAAATGAGAAAATCACACTGTAGAACCTGGAATATGGTGAGAAACCCTGAGAAACGTGGATAATTAAAAATCACATTGAAGGCCTGGAATATGGCAAGAAATCCTGAAAAATGTGGAAAATGAGAAAATCAGATAGTAGGACCTAGAATATGGTAGAAACCCCTAAAAAGTCTAAAAATGAGAAAATCACACAGTAGGACCTGGAATATGGTGAGAAACCCTGTATAGTCGAATAATGAGAAAATCACACTGTAGGTCCTGGAATATGGTGAGAAACCCTGAAAACGTCGAAAAATGAGAAAATCGTACTGTAGTACCTAGAATATGGCGATTAACCATGAAAAATGTCGAAAATTAAAAACTCACTCTGAAGAACTTGGAATATTGCAAGAAACAGTGAAAATCTTGGAAAATTAAAAACTCATACTGAAGGACCTGGAATAGGGCGAGAAATCCTGAAAAATAGGGAAAATAAGAAAAGAACACTGTAGGACTTGGAATAGGGTGAGAAACCCTGGATAGTCAAATGATGAGAAAATCACACTGTAGTACCTGGAATATGGCAAGAAACGCTAAAAAACATGGATAATTAAAAACTCACACTGAAGAACTGGAATATGGCAAGAAATCCTGAAAAATGTGGAAAATGAGAAAATCACACTGTAGGACATGGAATATGGTGATAAACCTTGAAAAAGTCGAAAAATGAGAAAATCACATTATAGGACCTGAAATATGGTGACAAACCATGAAAGGATCAAAAAATGAGAAAATCATACTGTAATACCTAGAATATGCCGATAAAAACACTGAAAAATCTCGATTATGGCTAGAAACCATGAAAAAAGTAGAAAATTCAAAATTCATACTGAAGGACCTGGAATATGGCAAGAACACCTGAAAAAGGTGGAAATGAGAAAATCACACTGTAAGACCCAGAATATGACGAAAATACCTGAAAAACATGGAAAATTAAAAATTCACACTGAAGGACCCTGAATATGGCGAGAAAACTTGAAAAACGAGGAAAATTAAAAACTCACACTGAAGGATCCAGAATATGGCGAGAAAACCTGAAAAAAGTAGAAAATTAAAAACTCACACAGAAGGACCCCAAATATGGGGAGAAAACCTGAATAAGTGGAAAATGAGAAAATCACACTGTAGGATGCAGAATTACATAAAAACTCGAAAAACATGGAAAATGAGAAAATCACTCTGCAGGACCCAGAATATGCCGAGAAACCCTGAAAAACGTGAAAATTAAAAATTCACACTGTCGGACACAGAATATGGCAAGAAATCATGAAAAAAGTGGAAAATTAAAAATTCACACTGTATTACGCAGAATATGGCGAGAAATACTGAAAAAACGTGGAAAATTAAAAATTCACACTGACGGACCTGGAATATGGCAAGAAAACCTGAACAACGTGGAAATGAGAAAATCATACTGTAGGACCCAGAATATGACTAAAAATCCTGGAAACGTGGAAAATTAATAATTCACACCAAAGGACCTGGAATATGGCGAGAAAACCTGAAAAACGAGTAAAATTAAAAACTCACACTGAAGGACCCAGAATATGGCCAGAAAACCTGAAAAAAGTAGAAAATTAAAAACTCACACTGAAGGACCCCAAATATAGCGAGAAAACCTGAAAAAGGTGGAAAATGAGAAAATCATACTGTAGGACACAGTAATGCAAAGAAAATTGAAAAACGTGGAAAATGAGAAAATCACACTGTAGGAACCTGAATATGCCAAGAAACCGTGAAAAACGTGGAAAATTAAAAATACACTCTGTAGGACCCACAATATGGCAAGAAACCCTGAAAAAAGTAGAAAATTAAAAACTCACACTGAAGGACCCCGAATATGGCGAGGAAAACCTGAAAAAAGTAGAAAATTAAAAAATACATGCTGTAGTACCCAGAATATGGCGAGAAACCCTGAAAAAAGGAGAAAATTAAAAACTGACACTGAAGGACCCCAAATATATCGAGAAAACCTGAAAAAGGTGGAAAATGAGAAAATAATACTGTAGGACACAGTAATGCGAAAAAAATTGAAAAAAGTGGAAAATGAGAAAATCACACTGTAGGACCCAGAATATGCTGAGAAACCCTGAAAAACGGGGAAATTTAAAAATATACTCTGTAGGACCCAGAATATGGCGAGAAACCCTGAAAAAAGTAGAAAATTATAACTCACACTGAAGGACCCCGAATATGGCAAGAAAACCTTAAAAAGGTGGAAAATGAGAAAATCACCCTGAAGGAACCAGAATAACGGAAAAACTTGAAAATCTTGGAAAATGAGAAAATCACACTGCAGGAACCAGAATATTCCGAGAAACGCTGAAAATCGTGAAATTTAAAAATTCACACTATGGTACCCAGAATATGGCCCTGCCTTGCCTAGACTAGCCTAGCCCTGCCTAGTCCAGCCTAGCCTTGCCCTGCCTAGCCTAGCCCTGCCTAGCCCAGCCCTTCGCTGCCTAGCCTAGTCTAGCGTAGCCTAGCCCTCCCCTGCACTGCCCTGCCTAGCCCTGCTTAGCCTAGCCCTGCGGAACCTAGCCCTGCCCTGCCTAGCCTAGCCCTGCCCTGCCTGACCCTGTTTTTAACCAGGCTGGCCTCGAACTCAGAAACTGACTGCCTCTGCCTCCAGAGTGCTTTCATTAAGAGCTCGAGCCACCACTAACTGTTGGATTTTCTAAGTCTTACATTGGTATGGTGTCTGTTTCTTAGCTGTGAAACCCTAATTAAGACATGTAGTCAGTCCTAGGTCAGCCATAGCTACAGAGTGAGGCATTATCTAAAACAAAACAAAACAAAACAAAACAAAACAAAACAAAACAAAACAAAAAAATAGAAATAATAAAATAAATAAATTATGCAACCACATGATATCTTTTCTTTCTTTAGATGATACTCAGAGCTTGAAGCAGTTCACCCATGAGACCTCAGCTCTGGACATTGAGGCTGTTTCCCTAACAAGTATTATGGCTGAACCTGAGGGGTTCTACTGCTGAGTTGTGTCCCCCACTTTAAAAAAAGTTGTTTTCAAAGGCTGCAGGTTCTTAGCACTGTTGCTTGTTACAGTTGAGTCACAGCCCTGAACTTTCAGTGGTAGTTAAAGGCACTGAGACTGGCTTCCTATAGACATAAAAGGCCAAGTCTTTGTTATTAAAAAGTTAATCTGGATTCCCCCCACCCCCTGTCATCCTAAGAATTCCTAGAAAGGAATACAGGGACCTGGGCAGAAGGGTGCAAGGCTATCAT
>NW_028227292.1:877224-902953 GCF_978045245.1 Mus caroli | reverse complement strand
CGGGGGTGGTGGCACACGCCTTTAATTCCGGCACTCCAGAGGGAGAGGCAGGCGGATTTCTGAGTTCAAGGCCAGCCTGGTCTACAAAGTGAGTTCCAGGACAGCCAGGGCTATACAGAGAAACCCTGTCTCAAAAAAACCAAAAAAAAAAAAAAAAAAAAAAAAATTCCCAATGTAGGACCCAGAATATGCCGAGAAACCTGAAAAGTTGGAAAATGAGAAAATCACACTATATGACCCAGAATTATGAAAAAACATGAAAAACGTGGAAAATGAGAAAATCACACTGCAGGACACAGAATATGCCGAGAAACCCTGAAAAAAATGAAAATTAAAAATTCACACTATCAGACCCAGAATAGGGCGAGAAAACCTGAAAAAAATTAGAAAATTAAAAACTCACAGTGAAGGACCCCAAATATGACGAGAAAACCTGAAAAAAATGGAAAATGAGAAAATCACGCTGCAGGACCCAGAATATGCCTAGAAAGCCTGAAAAACGTGGAAAATTAAATATTCACACTCTCAGACCCAGAATATGGCAAGAAACCATTAAAAAAGTGGAAAATTAAAAATTCACACTGTATTACCCCAGAATATGTAGAGAAATATTGAAAAATGTGGGAAATTAAAAATTCACACTGAAGGACCTGGCATACGGCAAGAAAACCTGAAAAACATGGAAATGAGAAAATAACACTGTAGGACCCTGAATATAACAAAAAACCCCCAAAAACGTGGAATATTAAAAATTCACACTGAAGGACTCAGAATATGGCAAGAAAGCCTGATAAAAGTAGCAAATTAAAAACTCACACTGAAGGACCCAGAATATGGCGAGAAAATATGAAATCGTTGGAAAATGAGAAAATGACACTATAGGACCTAGAATTACGAAAAAACTTGAAAAACGTGGAAAATGAGAAAAATCACACTACAGGACCAAGAATATGCCAAGAAAACCTGAAAAACATGGAAAATTAAAAATTCACACTTAAGGACCCAGAATATGGCGAGAAACCCTGAAAAATATGCAAAATTATAAATTCACACAGTAGGACCAGAATATGGAATGAAACCTTGAAAAACGTGGAAAATTAAAAATTCACACTATAGGACCCAAAAAGTCCAGAGAAAACCTGAAAGAGGTGGAAAATTAAATATTCACACTGTAGGACCCAGAATATGATGAGAAACCATGAAAAAAAAGTGGAAAATTAAAAATTTACACTGTATTACCCAGAATATGGTGAGAAACACTAAAAAACGTGGAAAATTAAAAATTCACACTGAGGACCTGGAATATGGCAAGAAAACCTGAAAAACATAGAAATGAGAAAATCACACTCTAGGACACAGATTATGACGAAAAAACCTGAAAAACATGGAAAATTAAATATTCACACTGTAGGACCCAGGATATGGCGAGAAAAAACATGAAAAACTTGGAAAATTAAAAACTTGCACTGAAGGACCCAGAATATGGCGAGAAAACCTGAAATAAGTAGAAAATTAAAAATTCACACTTAAGGACCCCGAATATGGCGAGAAAAACTGAAAAAGGTGGAAAATGAGAATAATCACAGTGTAAGATCCAGAATTGTGAAAAAACATGAAAAATATCGAAAATGAGAAAATCACACTGCAGGACCCAGAATATGCTGAGAAACCCTGAAAAACCTGGAAAATTAAAAATTCACACTGAAGGACCCAGAATATGGCGAGAAAACCTGAAAAATAAAGAAAATTATGAATTCACACTGTAGGACCAGAATATGGAAAGAAACTTGAAAAACGTGGAAAATTAAAAATTCACAGTGTTGGACCCAAAATGTCCAGAGAAAACCTGAAAAAGGTGGAAAATTAAATATTCACACTGTAGGACCAGAATATGGTGAGAAACCATGAAAAAAGTGGAAAATTAAAAATTTACACTGTATTACCCAGAATATGGTGAGAAACACTAAAAAACGTGGAAAATTAAAAATTCACACTGAGGACCTGGAATATGGCAAGAAAACCTGAAAAACATAGAAATGAGAAAATCACACTCTAGGACACAGATTATGACGAAAAAACCTGAAAAACATGGAAAATTAAATATTCACACTGTAGGACCCAGGATATGGCGAGAAACACTGAAAACTGTGGAAAATTAAAAATTCACACTGTAGGACCAAAATAGGGCTAGAAACCTTGAAAAAGGTGTGGAAATTAAAAATTCACACTGTAGGACCCAGAATATGCCCAGAAAACCTGAAAAAAGTTGGAAAATGAGAAAATCACACTGAAGGACCCAGAATATGAGGAAAAAAACTTAAAAACGCTTAAAATTAAAAATTCACACTGTAGGACACAGAATATGGTGAGAAACCCTGAAAAAAGTAGAAATTAAAAAACTCACATAGAAGGACCCCGAATATGTCAAGAAAACCTGAAAGAGGTGGAAAATGAGGAAATCACACCATAGGACCCAGAATTGCGAAAAAAACTTGAAAAACGTCGAAAATGAGAAAATCACATTATAGGACCCAGAATATGACGAGAAACCCTGAAAAACATGAAAATAAAAAATTCACACTGTTGGCCCCAGAATATGGCGAGAAACCATGAAATAAGTGGAAAATTAAAAATTCACACTGAGGACCTGGAATATGGCAAGAAAACCTGAAAAACGTGGGAATGAGAAAATCACACTGTAGGACCCAGAATATGATGAAAAAACCTGAAAAACATGGAAAATTAAATATTCACACTGTAGGGACCCAGGATATGGCGAGAAACCCTGAAAAATGTGGAAAATTAAAAATTAAAACTGTAGGACCAAGAATATGTCGAGAAAACCTGAAAAAGTTGGAAAATGAGAAAATCACACTCTAGGACCCAGAATATGAAGAAAAAAACTTAAAAAAGTTTAAAATTAAAAATTCACATTGTAGTACACAGAATATGGCTAGAAACCCTGAAAAAAATGTGGAAAATTTAAAATTCACACTGTAGGACGTACGGAAAGAAACCCTGAAAAAAGTAATAAATTAAAAACTCACACTGAAGGACCACGAATATGGCAAGAATACCTGAAAAGGTGGAAAAAGAGAATAATCACAGTGTAGGAACCAGAATTGCGAAAAAGCATGAAAATGAGAAAATCACATTGTAGGACCCAAAATATGCCTAGAAACCCTGAAAAACGTGGAAAATTAAAAATTAACACTGAAGGACTCGGAATATGGCAAGAAAACCTGAAAAATGAGGAAAATTAAAAATTCACACTGTCGGTCCCAGAATATGGTGAGAAAACCTGAAAAAAGTGGAAAATTAAAAATACAAGCTGTAGGACCCAGAATATGGGGAGAAACCCCCAAAAAAGCAGAAAATTAAAAACTCACACTGAAGGACCCCAAATATGGCTAGAAAACCTGAAAAAGGTGGAAAATGAGAATATCACACTGTAGGACCCAGAATTATGAAAACTTGAAAAACGTTGAAAATGAGAAAATCACACTGCAGGACCCCAGAATGTGCCAAGAAACCCTGAAAAACGTGAAAATTAAAAATTCACACTGTCGGACCCAATATATGGCAAGAAACCATGAAAAAAGTAGAAAATGACAAAATCACACTGTATTACCCAGAATATGGCGAGAAATACTGAAAAGTGTAGAAAATTAAAAATTCACACTGAAGGACCTGGAATACGGCAAGAAATCCTAAAAAACGTGGAAATGAGAAAAATCACACTGTAGGACCCAGAATATGACCAAAAAACCTGAAAAACGTGGAATATTAAAAATTCACACTGAAGGACCTGGAATATGGCAACAAAACCTGAAAAATGAGGAAAATTAGAAACTCACACTGAAGGACACAGAATATGGTGAGAAAACCTGAAAAATGAGGAAAATTAAAAACTCACACGGAAGGACCCCAAATAGGCGAGAAAACCTGAAAAATTTGTAAAATGAGAATGATCACACTGTAGGACCCAGATTTGCAAAAAAAAATTGAAAAACGTCGAAAATGAGAAAATCACACTGTAGGACAAAGAATATGCCGAGAAACCCTGAAAAACATGAAAATTAAAAATACACGCTGTAGGACACAAAATAGGTCGAAAAACCCTGAAAAATTAGACAAGTAAAACCTCACACTGAAGGACCCCAAATATGGCGAGAAAACCTGAAAAATGTAGAAAATGAGAAAAATCACAATGTAAGACCCAGAATATTACGAAAAACCCTGCAAAACGTGGAAAATTAAAAAATCACACTGAAGGACCTGGAATATGGCGAGAAAACCTGAAAAACGAATAAAAAAAAACTCACACTGAAGGACCCTGAATATGGCTAGAAACGCTGAAAACGTGGAAAAATAAAAATACACGCTGTAGGACACAGATTATGGCGAGAAACCATGAGAAAAAGTGGAAAATTTAAAACTCACACTGTATTACCCAGAGTATGGTGAGAAATACTGAAAAACGTGGAAAATTAAAAATTCACACTGAAGGACCCCAAATATGGCGAGAAAACCTGAAAAAGGGTGAAAATGAGAATAATCAAACTGTAGGACCCAGAATATGTCGAGAAACCCTGAAAACGTGGAAAATTAAAAATACACGATATAGGACCCAGATTATGGCGAGAAACCCTGAAAAAAGTAGAAAATTACAAACTCACACTGAAGGACCCAAATATGGCGATAAAACCTAAAAAAAGGGGAAAATGAAAAAAATTACACTGTAGGACCCAGAATTACGAAAAACTTGAAAAACGTGGAAAATCAGAAAATCACACTGCAGGACCCAGAATATGCCTAGAAACCCTGAAAAACGTAAAAATTAAATATTCACAGTCAGAAGCAGATTATGGCGAGAAACCATGAAAAGTGGAAAATTAAAAATTCACACTGTATTACCCAGAATATGGCGAGAAAACCTGAAAAACGAGGAAAATTAAAAACTCACACTGAAGGACCCAGAATAAGGCGAGAAAACCTGAAAAAGGAAGAAAATTAAAAACTCACACTGAAGGACCCAGAATCAGGGGAGAAAACCTGAAAAAGGTGGAAAATGGAAAATCACACTGTAGGACCCAGAATATGACAAAAAAAAAACCTGAAAAAGGTGGAAAATGAAAAGAATCACACTGCAGGACCCAGAATTGCAAAAAAACTTGAAAAATTTCGAAAATGAGAAAATCACATTGTAGGACCCAGAATATGTCGAGAAACGCTGAAAACGTGGAAAATTAAAAATACACACTGTAGGAACCAGATTATGGCGAGAAACCATGAAAAAAGTGGAAAATTTAAAACTCACACTGTATTACCCAGAGTATGGCAAGAAATACTGAAAAACGTGGAAAATTAAAAATTCACACTTAAGGACCTGGAATACGTCAAGAAAACCTGAAAAACGTCGAAATGAGAAAATCACACTGTAGGACACAGAATATGACGAAAAAAACCTGAAAAACGAGGAAAATTAAAAACTCACCCTGAAGGACCCCAAATATGGCAAGAAAACCTGACAAAGTTGGAAAATGAAAAAATCACACTGTAGGACCCAGAATTACGAAAAAAAAACTAGAAAAACTTGGAAAATGAGAAAATAACACTGAAGGACCCAGAATATGCAGAGAAACCCTGAAAAACCTGAAAATTAAAAATTCACACTTTCGGACACAGAATATGGCGAGAAACCATGAAAAATTGGAAAATTATAAATGCACACTGAAGGACCCTGAATATGGCGAGAAAACCTGAAAAACGAGTAAAAATAAAAACTCACACTGAAGGACCCAGAATATGGCTAGAAACGCTGAAAACGTGGAAAATTAAAAATACACGCTGTAGGACATGGATTATGGTGAGAAACCATGAAAAAAAGTGGAAAATTTAAAACTCACACTGTATTAACCAGAGTATGGCGAGAAATACTGAAAAACGTGGAAAATTAAAAATTCACACTGAAGGACCTGGAATACGGCAAGAAAACCTGAAAAACGTCGAAATGAGAAAATCACACTGTAAGACACAGAATATGACAAAAAAACCTGAAAAATGTGGAATATTAAAAATTCACACTGAAGGACCCAGAATATGGTGTGAAACCTGAAAAACGAGGAAAATTAAAAACTCACACTGAAGGACCCCAAATATGGCGAGAAAACCTGACAAAGTTGGAAAATGAGAAAATCACTTTGGAGGAACCAGAATTACGAAAAAACTAGAAAAACTTGGAAAATGAGAAAATAACACTGAAGGACCCAGAATATGCAGAGAAACCTGAAAAATCTGGAAATTAAAAATTCAAACTTTCGGACACAGAATATGGCGAGAAACCTTGGAAAATTATAAATGCACACTGAAGGACCCGGAATATGGCAAGAAAACCTGAAAAACGAGTAAAAATAAAAACTCACACTGAAGGACCCAGAATAGGGCGAGAAACCCTGAAAAAAGTTGAAAATTAAAAACTCACACTGAAGGACCCCAAATATGGCGAGAAAACCTGAAAAAGGTTGAAAATGAGAATAATCAAACTGTAGGACCCAGAATTGCGATAAATCTTGAAAAATGACGAAAAAAAAAGAAAATCACACTGTAGGACCCAGAATATGTTGAGAAACCCTGAAAACGTGGAAAATTAAATATTCACAGTCAGAAGCAGATTATGGCGAGAAATACTGAAAAACGTGGAAAATTAAAAATTCACACTGAAGGACCAGGAATATGGCGAGAAAACCTGAAAAACGAGGAAAATTAAAAACTCACACTGAAGGAAACAGAATTGCGAAAAAACTTGAAAAACGTCGAAAATGAGAAAATTACACTGTAGTACCCCGAATATGGGGAGAAACCCTTTAAAAAGTAGAAAAATAAAAACTCACACTGTAAGACCCAGAATATGACGAAAAAACCTGAAAAACGTGGAAAATTAAAAATTCACACTGAAGGACCTGGAATATGGCAAGAAAACCTGAAAAACGTGGAAATGAGAAAATCACACAGTTGGACTCAGAATTACCAAAAAACTTGAAAAACGTGGAAAATGAGGAAATCATACTGTATGACCCAGAATATGCCAAGAAACCCTGAAAAATGAGGAAAAATAAAAAGTCACACTGAAGGACCTGGAATTTGGTGAGAAAACCTGAAAAACGAGGAAAATTAAAAACTCACACTGAAGGAAACAGAATTGCGAAAAACTTGAAAAACGTCGAAAATGAGAAAATTACACTGTAGGACCCCGAATATGGGGAGAAACCTTTTAAAAAGTAGAAAAATAAAACCTCACACTGTATTACCCAGAATATGGCGAGAAATACTGCAAAACGTGGAAAATTAAAAATTCACACTGAAGGACATGGAATATGGCAAGAAAACCTGAAAAACGTGGAGATGAGAAAATCACACAGTAGGACTCAGAATTACCAAAAAACTTGAAAAATGTGGAAAATGAGAAAATCATACTGTATGACCCAGAATATGCCAAGAAACCCAGAAAAAGGAGGAAAAATAAAAATTCACACTGAATGACCCGGAATTTGGCGAGAAAACCTGAAAAACATGGAAAATAAAAAACTCACAGTGAAGGAACCAGAATATGGCGAGAAACCCTGAAAAAGTAGAAAATAAAAAATTTCACATTGAAGGACCCCGTATATGGCAAGAAAACCTGAAAAAGGTGGAAAATGAGAAAATCCCACTGTAGGACACAGAAATGCCAAAAAACTTTAAAAAATGGAAAATGAGAATAATCACACTGTAGGACCCAGAATTGCGAAAAAAAATTGAAAAACGTCGAAATTGAGAAAATTACACTACAGGACCCAGAATATGCTGAGAAACCCTGAAAAAGGTGAAAATTAAAAATTCACACTGTCGGTCCCAGAATATGGCAAGAAAACAGGAAAAAAAGTGGAAAATTAAAAATTCACACTGTATTACCCAGAATATGTCGAGAAATACTGAAAAACGTGGAAAATTAAAAATTCAAACTGAAGGACCTGGAATACGGCAAGAAAACCTGAAAAACTTGGAAATGAGGAAATTATAGTGTAGGACCAAGAATATGACCAAAAAACCTGAAAAACGTGGAATATTAAAAATTCCCACTGAAGGACCAGGAATATGTCAAGAAAATCTGAAAAATGAGGAAAATTAAAAACTAACACTGAAGGACACAGAATAGTTGAGAAATACTGAAAAACGTGGAAAATTAAAAATTCACACTGAAGGACCCCCGAATATGGCGAGAAAACTTGAAAAAAGTAGAAAATTAAAAACTCACACTGAAGGACCCAAAATATGGTGAGAAAACCTGAAAATGGTGGAAAATGAGAAAATCACACTGTAGGACCCAGAATTATGAAAAAACTTGAAAAACCTGGAAAATGAGAAAATCACACTGCAGGACCCAGAATATGCAGAGAAACCCTGAAAAGGTGAAAATTAAAAATTCACACTTTCGGACCCAGATTATGGAGAGAAAAAATGAAAAAAGTGGAAAATTAAAAATTCACACTGTATTACCCAATATGGCGAGAAATACTGAAAAACGTGGAAAATTAAAAATTCACACTGAAGGACATGGAATACTGCAGGAAATCCTGAAAAAGATGGAAATGAGAAAATCACACTGTAAGACCCAGAATATGACGAAAAAACCTGAAAAACGTGGAAAATTAAAAATTCACACTGAAAGACCCTGAATATGGGGAGAAAACCTGAAAAACGAGGAAAATTAAAAACTCACACTGAAGGACCCAGAATAGGTGAGAAAACCTGATAAAAGTAAAAAACGAGGTGATGATTGGTTCCTTCCTATGCTGGTTCTTTTGTGCCTCTTCCTTTCACTATTAGGAAGGTTTGCAATTACATAATGAGGCAGCTCAGCCAAGCACTTAATTTGGAAATAGGACTAGAGGATAGGATACACCTGAAGACTGAGAGCCATTTCTTTGTGTTCTTGATGCTTCAATTAAATCATCTGTTATTCTGTGTGCAGTGTGATAGGTCCCATTCCAGAGGCATAGGTAAGAACCAGATTCCTGGCACTCTGACAGAAAAGGACCTAGGAGAAGCCCCGAGGGTGGGTGTGGATAGGACATTGCCTGAGCCTCCTTTGGCTCAGATACGTACCCCTGGATTGGTTGGACCCTCACTAGGATCCCCAACTTAACCCTACTGACATCTAGGTTAGTCATTTGAGCTCTAGTTGGATTCCCTTGACTGACCTGTTGGCCCCTATGGCCACCCTAAGTCAGATCCCAGATCCTGTGCCACCTAGTCTCAGACTTGACAGGCTATGTCTGTTAACAACAAAATCAGGGTGCCAGACTCACAGGAGACATTTCTTACATTTAGATTACTTTCAGTTTGGGGGAAACAGAGGACAACACAGACGTCGGTTGAGGCCAATATACAGTTAAGTAAGCAAATACTGAGCAGATGCGCAAAGACCTGCTATAGCAATGGAAACAGGTTTAACCATGCTCCTCCAGTGCCAGCCATGGCTTTTCCTGTCTGCATTGTATTTCTATGATATGCCAACGGAGCAGGTGCTCACCAAGGATTTGCTCTGGGGATGCTTACCCAGTGGTGGTCACAATTAGTAAACTTTTAAGCTAAAGAACAGTTCCCCATCTAGCACAGTCATTAGAGCACGAGTTTATTAATCTCAGGTTCGTTGGTTTGAGCCCAAAGTTGGACGAGATGTTATTTTAGTTGGGTCTCAACTGGAGACAATGCTGGCACTTCCCAGGAGGTCCCCATGATTGGGGTTCTGCTTTCTGTATTTCTGACATTAGAACTGGAAGTAGGGAGAATTTGGTGGGTTTTTTGCTCTGCTTGAAGCAGCACTGGGTGTACAAAAATTGCAGTGGGTGCAAGTGTTACAGACTCTACACTTGTTTTGACATTCTCGAGCAATTGGGGCACTGGGTAGTCTTGGATTACCCTTTTCAGGTAGATCTGAAACTCAATTCTTTTGGTGTGTACTGAATTCAACCAGAGGATTCCAAGATATCCCTCTTAGAAAGAATAGCTGGAGCTTCTCTTTAAGGCTTGTTGGTCCTACCCCTAGAGGATTCTCGCTTAGGGTCTGAGAGGATCTTCCTAGGTTCAAATCTTGGACCAGTCCTCTTCTTTTGCCAATCAAACCCTGAGGATTAAAAGTCAACCTTGGCTCCTTAGAAGGTATGACTAAACATATGAAAATGGAAATTCGCAAGTACCCAAAGTGGTATTCTTGGTTGGTTTCTTTAGACCTTGTTTTCTGTTTTAGGCAGAGTCTTGTTACTTTACCTTAGGCTGCTCCGGACAAAGTCAAGGATAGCTGCATTTCTAATCTTCATGCCTTCACTTCTTGTGTGCTGGAAAGATAGGCATGTGTATTAATCTGGTGTTCAGGTTGGAACCCAGGCTTAGGCAAGCAATTAGATGAGCTACAGCATCAGCTCATAACTCAAAATGTCCACCAAGAATTGCTGGCATTATTCAAATTAGCCTGAAGGATACAAATATTGGAAAATGTTGGAATTTAAAAAAAAAAATCAATCCAGCTGCTCTGGCAAATCAGGGAGAACTGGAGCAGGCCTCTGAGATGCACCAGCTTCTAGTCAGGTCTTTAGTGTATTTGACATACCCTGAGCTACATGAGAAGAAACACAAATAGCTAAAACAGGATTGTGAGACTAGCTGCAAGACATGTGGCTGGCAAATAAAAACCGCTTTGAAATTTGCCAGTAGCCCTTAAGTGCAAATCTGGTTCCAGATCACTGGCCTTTAATCATCACTAGTTTGCTTGGGTCCAACGCACAGGACCCAAAAAGTAGTCAAGAACCTGTGACCTCTTCAGATTTGCTGGACTAGCATTTTCAGGTCCCCTGGTGCGCAGATCTAAGAAAGGAGAGGTGCTGCCAAACCTGGCTAGGGTCTCAGCTTTGTGAATCTGCCTTGGAACTTCACTTTTTTCCATAATCTCCATAAAAAGGCAAAGGATTTTTACATTCAAGAAGTCCTTGCACTTCGGATAGGAAACATACTCCAAGAACCACAGTCAGCCCTCTGGCTTTTGTAGAGTCCTGACTGAGCCTGGGTCTCCCAGCTCAGTGTTTTGAAATCACAAGGTGGATTCCTGTGCAGAGAATGAATAGATGCGAGTAGGAGGAATGAGTCCTTCTAGGGTTCTGTGAGCTGGAAGGCACAGTGTGGACTTAACCGAACAAGCCTCAGATTCTGCCGAATTTTCTCCACTGGGTAAACTGCCAGATACCATGAAAGAAGAGAGGGACTCCTCTAAGGAGTCGCTTCGGGCATCTCTCCGGGGTGGGAGGCTTGATTCTAACCCTGATACCTCTGGTGCTCTGGTGTCTACACTTTGAGGCTCCTGGCGAAATCTTCAAGGTCCTGAACAGTGGCCAGGCTTCCAAGGTGGCATTCAGTCCTGCGACTGTACGTGTGGGATGCAGAGAAGGCCCTGATTTCTTCTATCCAGCCTTACAGAATCAGCTGAGCTCTTTCCTTTTTCAGTAGGGGGCTGCGCCAACTTCTCTCTCAGCATCACATTCATGCGCTTAGCTAATAGGCAAAAGTAACTGTTAGCTACTTTTAGATGAGGCAAAAGTAGGTGTTAGCTGAAAGAAGAAGTCATTAATAAGGGAAGAACTAAATACATTTAGCTCTTTTGTCCACTGCCCCCACAACCCTGGCCCCCTGGCTGGTTCCCAGGCTGACTTTGAAATCTCCTTAACCTAGCCTCCGAAGTACTGCCCTAACAGGAGTGAGTGATATCCATGTCACTTCATGTTTTTAGTAACAACCTCACAAAGGCAAATTTAGTCTATTCTTGTCTACATGGCTGATAAAACCTGGGAGAGGGTTTATTTTTGTTTTTTAAATAAAACAAGCTGTGATGGATCAGCTCCTATCAGTGCGAAAGTCTTTTACTTCCCTGGACTAGAAAGAGAGGCAGAAAACAGACTAGAAGATGGATGAGCAGGAAGGCCAAAAGAAGAGAGGTTGCTTGTCTGACAGTGACTGTGGATTGAAATAATGATTGGGGACCTGGGAGGGTCCAGGGAGAATAATAATTTTAGTGAATTAACCCGGTTAATTAATGGGTGATCTTTGGTTTGAATTTCTATTTAAGAATAAGAGCCAGTTCTGTGACTTCTAACATTCTTTCAAGGTGGGAAAAAGACTGCTGTTGGACTATGATTTGGGTTCCAGCAAATTGGTGTGATTTAGGGAGCGCTCTGAAAGAAAGAAAAAAAAAAACAAACCAGATACTTTGAGTCCAAGAACAGCGATTGTTGGGAGAACCTTCCTGGAATAAGCACACGGAAACAACTGAGAGTGGAAGAGAGATGTCAAAGGTGGACCGAAGCCAAGACAGCTCCTACAAGTCTTTGTAATTTCATTTTATACTTTAAAACCATAAGGTAGGGTGGACAAGCTAGTGTTTAAGTGCTGGCATCAGTCAGCAGGCTGGGAAGGGCACTGGGCCACTGCCTCACCTGGCTCTTTAGGCCTCTCTGGTTCAGGTAGCAAGTGAAGCTGGGCTCTGCAAACAGAGTGCAAGCAACACTTTAGTAAACAACTAAGGAAATCAATAAATTGACACCAAATAATTGTTTTGGTAAAGCTAGTTTTACTTCACTATATTCTGGGAAATGGACTAGTCACTCACTGTGTCTTTGATAACGTATGTCTTGTTAGTGACTCTCCTTTCTTTCCTTTATCCTTCCATCTTTTTCTATTTCCTTCCACTGTCTGCTCCTTACTCCCATCCTCCTTCCTTCTGTTGCACTGAAGAGTGCAGAGTGGCTATTGGCATGGTTTGTGAAGAATTACCCCTAAGAGTACTGCTCCAGGTGTTTGTGTTCTGGCTAGAGTATCAGCTGGCTTTAAAACACAGGGTCATCAACCTGGAGGAGGAAGGGAGAGGAGGTCAAAGGCAGTAATAGAGTCTAAGCTGGAGCCAACAGACTCTGTTCTATTTTCTTAATCGATGGTCTTCTAGACAGCATCTTGGCACACAGCTCAAGATGGACTTGATTTCTCTGCCCCTTGCTCTTTCTTTCCCTCTCCACTTCTCCTCCCATTTTCCCAGGCAGGCTTCACATCCAATACACAACCAAGGATGATCTCAACCCCTCCACCCTTTAAAATGTATTAATCATTTCACTTGTTTATATTTCAAGTGTTATCCCCCTCCTGCTCTCCCCTCCCTGAGGCCCAACTTTTCCCCTCCCCACCCAGCCACTCCCATCTAATCCCTCTAGTATCCCCCTTCTCTGGGGTATCAAGTCTCAACAGGACAAAGTGCCACCCCTCCCACTGACGCCAGACAAGATAGTTCTCTGCTACATAAGTATTTATAGACATGAACCCGCCCATGTATACTCCTTTAGTTGGTAGATTACTCCCTGGGAACTCTGAGGGTCTGGTTAATTGATACTGTTGTTTGTCCTGTGGGGTTGCCATCCCCTTCAGCTCCTTCAGCCCTTCCCCTAATTTTTCCATTGGGGTCCCCACACTCAGTCAAATAGTTTCTGTGAGTTTCTCCATCTGTCTTAGTCAGTTGCTGACAGAGGTTCTCAGAGGATACACAGACATACAAGGCTCCTGTCTGTAAGCACACCTTGGCATCAGCAGTAGTGTTGGGGTTTTGTGTCTGTGGGTAGAATACAGTGCTATAGTCTCTGGATGGCCTTTCCTTCAGTCTCTGCTCCATTTTTGTCCCTAAATTTCCTTTAGACAGAGACAATTTTTGGTATTTTTTTAAATGGGTGGGTGTCCCCATCCCTCAACTGAGTCCCATGTCCATCTCCTGGATGTAGTCCCTTCAGGCTCCATCTCCCCTGTATTTCAGCTGTTGTTATGCCATTGAGTTCTGGGAACCTCTTGAATTCCTGGCATCTGGGAATTTCTAGTGCATCTCCTAGTTCCCCAAACCCCGCTGCTACTTATTCCTATTCATTCTCCTGGCCCTCTAGACGTCTCTCCTGTCTCTTCCCATACCTGACCTTGTCCTTCCTTCTTTCTTCCCCTCCCTTTCTCTCTCCCACCCTGATACCCCCCCTTCCTCTGCCTGCCATGATTATTTTGTTACCTCTTTTAAGTAGGTTTGAAGAACCGACACTTTGGTCTCACTTCTTGTAAAACTTCATTTGACTTTTAGTTGTCGCATGGGTGTTCTGAGCTTTTGGGCTAAAATCCACTTATCGGGGAGTACATACCATGCAAGGCCTTTTGGATTTGGGTTACCTCACTCAAGAAAATATTTTCTAGTTCCATCCATGTGCCTACAACGTTTATGATGCGATCATTTTTTAATATCTGAGTAGTATTCCATTGTTTAAATGTACCACAGTTTCTGTAACAATTCTTCCATAGAGGGACATCTGGGTTGTTTCCAGCTCATGGTTATTAAAAATTAGGGTTCAGTGAACACATTGGTGCACGTATCTTTGTTCTGTGTTGAAGCATCTTTAGAGTATATGACAACACACTGGAGCATGTGAAACCACAGTGGAGAATGTGACACCACAGTGGAGCATTGTGACACCACAGTGAAGAAATGTGACACCACAGAGGAGTAGGGTGACAGCACTGTGGAGCACTGTGACAACGAAGAGGAGCACTGTGACACCACAGAGGAGCACAATGACACCACAGTGGAGGAGTGTGAAAACAGAGTAGAGCAGTGCAACATCAGAGTGGAACACTCTGACATCACTGTAAAGCACTGTAAAGCACTGTGACACCTTGTGGAGCACTATGACAGCAGAGTGGAGTACTGTGACCCAAGAGTGGAGCACTGTGACTCTACAGTGAAGCACTGTGACAGCACAGTGGACCACTGTGACAGCACAGTTGACCACTGTGGCATCAGAGTGGAGCATTGTGACATGACAGTTGAGCACTGTGACACGACAGTGTAGCAGTGTGACAGTGAGGGGGCACACTTACATCACTGTGGAGAACTGTGTCAGAAAGTTGGAACACTGTGACACAATAGTGTCACAGTGTGACACCACAGTGGAGCACTGTGACAACACAGAGCAGCACGGTGACAGTAGAGTGGAGCACTGTGACATTACAGTGGAGCACTGTGATACCACAGTGCAGCACTGTCTCCCCAGAGTGAACCACAATGAAACTACAGTGGAGAACTCTGAGAACACAGTGGAGCATGTGACACCACAGTGGAGCATTGTGACACCAGAGAGAAGAACTGTGATACCACAGTGGCATACTGTGACACCAAAGTGGAGCACTGTGACACCACATTTGAGCACTGTGAGATCACATTAGAGCAGGGTGACAACAGCATAGAGAAGTGGGACATCACAGTGGAGCATTGTAAAACCACAGTTGAGCACAGTGACAGAGAAACCCTAAAAAACGTGAAACATAAAAAATAACACTGTAGGAACTGAAATATGGAAAGGAAAAGTGAAAATCATCAAATATGAGAAAATCACACTGTAGACCTTGAATATGGCGATAAACCCTGAAAAACGTCGAAAATTAAAAACTCACAATGTAGGACCTGGATTATTGTGAGAAACCCTGAAAAACAGTAGAAATTTAAAAACTTACACTCTACGACCAGGTATATGGCGACAAATACTGAAAAATATGGAAAATGATAAACTCAAAAGGTAGGAACAGAAATATGAAGAGAAACCCTGAAAAACGTGGAAATTTAAAAACAAACACTGTAGGACCTTGAATATGGCAAGAAACACTGAAAAAAAAACGTGGAAAATGAGAAACTCACGCTGTAGGAACTGGAATATGGGAAGAAACCTGGAAAAAGTTGGAAAATGAGACAACCACACTGTAGGACCTGGAATGTGTCTAGAAACCCAGAAAGAGGGGAAAATGAGAAAATCATAATGCAGTACCTGGAATATCGCAAGAAACCCTGAAAAACGTGAAAAATTAAAAACTTACCCTGTAGGACCTGGAATATGGCAAGAATACGGAAATTCATTGAAAATGAGAAAATCACACTGTAGGACCTGGAATATGGAGAGAAACCTTGAAAAACGAAGAAATTAAAAACTCACACTGTAGGACCTGGAATATGGTGAGAAAACCTAAAGAACGTGGAAAATAAAAATATAACAGTGTAGCACCAGGGACATGGCAAGAAATTATGGTGGCCCACAACCATCCGTAACGAGATCTGGCTCCCCCTTCTGGAGTGTCTGAGGACAGCTACAGTGTACTTACATATATTAAATAAATAAATCTTTTTTTTAAAAAAAAGAAAATTAGAAAATAACACTGCAGGACCTGGTATAAGGCTAGAAACACTGAAAAATGAGAAACTCAAACTATAGGACTTGGAATATGTTGAGAATCCTTGACAAACATGGAAAATTGAAAACTTACACTATAGGACTGGGAATATGGCAAGAAATCCTGAAAATCATGAACAATGAGAAAATCAAACTGTAGAAGCTGGAATATGGCAAGAAACCCTGAAACACGTGGAAAATTAAAAACTCACACTGTAGGTCCTGAAATATGGCGACAAACTCTAAAAAACATGGAAAATGGAAATTAAAACTGTAGGAACTGGGATATGGTGAAAAACTCTGAAAAATGTGGAAAATTAAAAATTAAACCTGTAGTACATGGAATATGGCGAGAAACCCTGAAAAACGTGGAAAATCAGAAATTGACACTGTAGGACATGGAATATAGTAAGAAAACCTTTAAAAAGTGGAAAACAAAAAAAAAAACTAACAGTGTAGGACATAAAATATGACAAGAAAACTTCAAAATCCTGAAAATTAGAAAATCAAACTGTAGGACATGGAATATGGCAGGAAAACCTGAAAAAATTGAAAATAAAAAACTCACACCCAATAACCTGCAAATTATGAAAAATGAGAAAAACACACTGTAGGACCTGGAATATGGAGAGAAACACTGAAAGACTTGGAAAATAAGAAACCCAAACTGTAGGATCTTGAATATGCTGAGAAACTCTGAAAAACTTGGAAAATTAAAAACTCACACGGTTGGATCTGGAATATGTTGAGAAAACCTGAAAAAGGTGGAAAATAAGAAACTCACTCTGTAGGACCTGGAATATGGCAAGAAACCCAGAAAAAGGTGGAAAATGAGAAAATAACACTGCAGGCCCTGGTATAAGGCTAGAAACACCGAAAAATGAGAAACTCAAACTATAGGACTTGGAATATGTCGAGAAACCTTGACAAACATGGGAAATTGAAAACTTATACTATAGGACTGGGAATATGACACGAAAACCTGAAAAATCACAGAAAATGAGAAAATCACACTTTAGAATCTGGAAATATGGCAAGAAACCTGAAACACGTGGAAAATTAAAAACTCACACTCTAGGACCTGGAATATGGTGAGAAGAACTGAAAAATGTGAAAAATGAGAAACTCAAACTATAAGAACTGGAATATGGAAAGAAAACCTTAAAATTGTGGAAAATGAGAGAATCACACTGTAGGACCTGGAATATGGTGAGAAATCCTGAAAAACGTGTGATAATTAAAACTCACACTCTAGGACCTGGAATATAGCAAGATTCCCTATAAAACGTGGAAAGGAGAAACTCAAACTGGAGGACCTAGAATGTTGGCAAGAAAGCCTGAAAGAGGTGGAAAATGACAAAATCAAACTGCAGGACTTGGAACTATGGCGAGAAAACCCTGAAAGAGGTGAAAAATGACAAAATCACACTGCAGGACTTAGAATATGGGAGAGAACCTGAAAAAATCGGATAATTAAAAAACCTAAAAAAAAATGAAAAATGAGAAATCAAACTGCAGTACCTAGAATATGGCAAGAACCCCTGAATAATGTGAACAATAAGAAACTCAAATGGTAGGATATGGAATATGGCAAGAAACACAGAAAACTGTGGAAAATAAAAAACTCACACTGAAGGGCCTGGGATATGGCGAGAAAACCTGAAAATCATGAAAAATGATAAAATCTCACTGTAGGACCAAGATATGGCAAGAAACACTAAAAACGTGGAAAATAAGAATTCAAACTGCAGGACCTGGAATATGGCAAGAAACCCTGGAAAACGTGGAAAATTAAAAACTAACATTGTAGAACAGGAATATGGAGAGAAAACCTGAAAACGTGGAAAATGAGAAACTCACATTGTAGGACATGTTTATGGCAAAGGAAAAACCTGAAAATTTGGACAATTAAAAACTCACACTCTAGGATCTGGAATATGGCAAGAAAACCTGAAAATCATGAAAAATGATAAAATCACACTGGTAGGATATGGAATATGGCAAGAGAAACAATGAAAAACATGGAAAATGAGGAATTCAAACTGCAGAACCTGGAATATGCTGAAAAGACCTGAAAAACGTGGAAAATGAAAAACTCAAACTGCAGGACAAAACTCTGCAAAACGTTCAAAATGAGAAACAAACACTATAAGACCTGGACTACGAAAATAAACCCTGAAAAACATGGAAAATAAAAAACTCACACTGTAGGATCTGGAATATGGGAAGAAAACTGAAAATCATGAAAAATGAGAAAATCATACTGTAGGATCTGGAATATGAAGAAAACCATGAAAACGTGGAAAATTAAAAACTCGCACTGTAGATATGGAATACGGCAGGAAACCCTGAAAAAGTTGGAAATTTAAAAACTCACACTCTAGGACTTGGAATATGACAAGAAACTCTGAAAAATTGTGGAAAATTAAAATCAAACAGTGAATGACCTGGAATATGGCGAGAAACCCTGAAAACGTGGAAAATGAGAAACTCACACTCTAGGACCTGGAAATGGAGAGAAACCCAGAAAAGGTGGAAAATGAGAAATCACACTGATGGACGGGGAATGTGTCTAGAAACCCTGAAAGAGGGGAAAAAATGAGAAATCATACTGAAGTACCTAGAATACCGCGAGAACCCCGAAAAATATGGAAAATTAAAAACTTACCCTGTAGGACCAGGAATAGGGCAAGAAAACCTGAAAATTGTTGAAAAGGAAAAATCACACTGTAGGACCTGGAATATTGGCGAGTAACTATAAAAAACGTGGAAAATTAAAAAAATCACACTGAAGGCCTGGAATATGGCAAGAAATCCTGAAAATGTGGAAAATGAGAAAATCACATTGTAGGACCTGGAATATGGTGAGAAAACTTGAATAAGTCGAAAATTGAGAAAATCACACTGTAGAACCTGGAAAATGTTGAGAAACCCAAAGAAGTCGAAAATGAGAAAATCATATCTAGTACCTGGAATATGGTGAGAAACCCTGTATAGTCGAATAATGAGAAAATCACACTGTAGGACCTGGAATATGGTGAGAAACCCTGAAAACTCGAAAAATTAGAAAATCACACTATAGGACCTGGAATCTGATGAGAAACCCTGGAAAAACGTCAAAAATTAGAAAATTGTACTGTAAGTACCCTACAATATGGCGATTAACCATGAAAAATGTCGAAAATTAAAAACTCACACTGAAGGACCTGGAATACGGCAAGAAACAGTGAAAATCTTGGAAAATTAAAAGCTCACACTGAAGGACCTGGAATAGGGTAAGAAATCCTGAAAAATAGGGAAAATGAGAAAAGAACACTGTAGGACTTGGAATAGGGTGAGAATCCCTGTATAGTCGAATAAAGAGAAAATCACACTGTAGTAACTGGAATATGGCAAGAAACCCTGAAAAACATGGATAATTAAAAACTCACACTGAAGAACTGGAATATGGCGAGAAATCCTGAAAAATGTGGAAAATAAGAAATCACACTGTAGGACCTGGAATATGGTGATAAACCTTGAAAAAAGTGGAAAAATGAGAAAATCACACTGTAGGACCTAAAATATGGTGACAAACCATGAAAAAATCGAAAAATAAAGGAGAAAATCATACTGTAATACCTAGAATATGGCGATATAAACAGTGAAAAACCTCGATTATTGCGAGAAACCATGAAAAAAGTGGAAATTAAAAATTCACACTGTATTACACATAATATGGCGAGAAATACTGAACAAACGTGGAAACTTAAAAATTCACAATGAAGGACCTGGAATATGGCAAGAAAACCTAAAAAAGGTGGAATGAGAAAATCACACTGTAAGACCCAGATTATGACGAAAAAACCTGAAAAACATGGAAAATTAAAAATT
Organism: Mus caroli; assembly: GCF_978045245.1. Classification (NCBI taxonomy): domain Eukaryota; kingdom Metazoa; phylum Chordata; class Mammalia; order Rodentia; family Muridae; genus Mus; species Mus caroli. The sequence goes on along the minus strand of NW_028227292.1, from coordinate 882,758 downwards.
CACACTGAAGGACCCCAATATGGCGAGAAAACCTGAAAAAGGAGGAAAATTAAAAACTCACACTGAAGGACACAGAATATGACTAGAAAACCTTAAAAACGAGGAAATTAAAAACTCACACTGAAGGACCCAGAATATGGCAAGAAAAGCCGAAAAAAGTAGAAAATTAAAAATCTCACTGAAGGATCAGGAATATGGCAAGAAAACTTGGAAAAGGTTGAAAATGAGAATAATCACACTGTAGAACCCAGATTACGAAAAAAACTTGAAAACTTCGAAAATGAGAAAATCACACTGTAGGACCCAGAATATGCCGGAGAAACTCTGAAAACGTGGAAAATTAAAAATTCACACTGAGGACCCAGAATAAGGCCAGAAAAACCTGAAAAACGAGGAAAATTCAAAACTCATACTGTAGGACCCAGAATATGGCGAGAAAACCTGAAAAGGGTGGAAAATGAGAAAATCACACTTTAGGACACAGAAATGAGAAAAAATTTTAAAAAAAGTGGAAAATGAGAAAATCACACTGTAGGAAACATAATATGCCGAGAACCCTGAAAAACGTGGAGAATTAAAAATACACTCTGTAGGACCCAGAATATGGCGAGGAAACCCTGAAAAAAAGTAGAAAATTACAATCTCACACTGAAGGACCCGAAATATGGCAAGAAAACCTGAAAAAGTTGGAAAATGAGAATAATCAACTGTAGGACCCAGAATTGCTATGAACTTGAAAAACGACGAAAATGAGAAAATCAAACTGCAAAACTCAGAATATGCAGAGAAACCCTGAAAAACGAGGAAAATTAAAAAATACACAATGTAGTAACCCAGAATATGGTGAGAAACCCTGAAGAGTCGAAAATTAAAAACTCACACTGAAGGACCCAGAATATGGCTACAAAACCTTAAAAAGTTGGAATATGAGAAAATCAGACTGTAGGACCCAGAATTACGAACAAACTTGAAAAACGTGGAAAATGAGAAATTCACACTGCAGGACCCAGAATTTTCGGAGAAACCCTGAAAAACGTGAAAATTAAAAATTTCAAACTGTAAGATCCAGATTAGGGCGAGAAACCATGAAAAAAGTGGAAAATTAAAAATTCACAATGTATTACCCAGAATATGTCGAGAAATACTGAAAAACGTGGAAAATTAAAAATGCACACTGAAGGACCTGGAATATGGCAAGAAAACCAGAAAAACACGGAAATGAGAAAATCACACTCTGGACCCAGAATATGGACAGAAAAACCTGAAAAATGTGGAAAATTAAAAATTCACACTGAGCCCAGCGATGGTGGCGCAAGCCTTTAATCCCAGCACTAGGGAGGCAGAGGCAGGCGGATTTCTGAGTTCGAGGCCAGCCTGGTCTACAAAGTGAGTGCCAGGACAGCCAGGCTACACAGAAAAACCCTGTCTCGAAAAGACCAAAAAAAAAAAAAAAAAAAAATTCCCACTGAAGGACCCAGAATATGACTAGAAAACCTGAAAAAACGAGGAAAATTAAAAACTCACACTGAAGGACCCAAAATATGGCGAGAAAACCTGAAAAAAGTAGAAAATTAAAATTCTCACTGAAGGACCCAGAAGTATGGCGAGAAAACCTGAAAAAGGTTGAAAATGAGAATAATCACACTGTAGAACCCAGATTACGAAAAAACTTGAAAAACTTCGAAAATGAGAAAATCACACTGTAGTACCCAGAATATGCCGAGAAACTCTGAAAACGTGGAAAATTAAATTTACACGCTGTGGGACACAGATATGGCGAGAAAAGCCGAAAAAAGTAGAAAATTACAAACTCACACTGAAGTACCCCAAATATGGCGAGAAAAACTTGAAAAAGGTGGAAAATGAGAAAAATCACACTGTAGGACCCAAAATTACGAATAAACTTGAAAAACGTGGAAAATGAGAAAATCACACTGCAGGACCCAGAAAATGCCGAGAAACCCTGAAAAACGTGAAAATTAAAAATTCACACTGTCAGACAGAGAATATAGGAGAAAACATGAAAATAGAGGAAAATTAAAAATTCACACTGTAATTACCCAGAATATGGCGAGAAATACAGAAAACGTGGAAACTTAAAAATTCAAACTGAAGGACCTGGAATATGGCAAGAAAACCTGAAAAACGTGGAAATGAGAAAATCACACTGTAGGACCCAGAATATGGTGAGAAATACTGAAATTCGTGGAAAAAATTAAAAATTAACACCGAAGGACCTGGAAAATGGCAAGAAAACCTGAAAAACGTGGAAATGAGAAAATCACACTGTAGGACCCTGAATATGACGAAAAAACGTGAAAAACTTGGAAAATTATAAATTCACAGTAAAGGACCCGGAATATGGCAAGAAATCCTGAAAAAATGTGGAAAATGAGAAAATCACACCATAGGACCTAGAATATGGTGATAAGCCTTGAAAAGTCGAAAAATGAGAAAATCACAGTGTAGGACCTGAAATATGGTGAAAAACCATGAAAGGATCAAAAAATGAGAAAATCATACTGTAATACCTAGAATATGTTGATAAAAACACTGGAAAACTTCGATTATGGCGAGAAACCATGAAAAAAGTGGAAAATTAAAAATTCACACTGTATTACCCATAATATGGCGAGAAATACTGAAAAACTTGGGAAAATTAAAAATTCACACTAAAGGACCTGGAATATGGCAAGAAAACCTGAAAAAGGTGGAAATTGAGAAAATCACACTGTAAGACCCAGAATATGATGAAAAAAACCTGAAAAACGAGGAAAATTAAAAATACACAATGTAGTACCCAGAATATGGTGAGAAACCCTGAAAGAGTCGAAAATTAAAAACTCACACTGAAGGACCCAGAATATGGCTACAAAACCTTAAAAAGTTGGAATATGAGAAAATCAGACTGTAGGACCCAGAATTACGAACAAACTTGAAAACGTTGGAAAATGAGAAATTCACACTGCAGGACCCAGAATTTTCGTGAGAAACCCTGGAAAAACGTTGAAAATTAAAAATTCAAACTGTAAGATCCAGATTAGGGCGAGAAACCATGAAAAAAGTGGAAAATTAAAAATTCACAATGTATTACCCAGAATATGTCGAGAATACTGAAAAACGTGGAAAATTAAAAATGCACAATGAAGGACCTGGAATATGGCAAGAAACCAGAAAAACACGGAAATGAGAAAATCACACTCTGGACCCAGAATATGACAGAAAAACCTGAAAAATGTGGAAATTAAAAATTCACACTGAGCCCAGCGAGGTGGCGCAAGCCTTTAATCCCAGCACTAGGGAGCAGAGGCAGGCGGATTTCTGAGTTCGAGGCCAGCCTGGTCTACAAAGTGAGTGCCAGGACAGCCAGGGCTACACAGAAAAACCCTGTCTCGAAAAGACCAAAAAAAAAAAAAAAAAAAAATTCCCACTGAAGGACCCAAGAATATGACTAGGAAAACCTGAAAAACGAGGAAAATTTAAAAACTCACACTGAAGGACCCAAAATATGGCGAGAAAAACCTGAAAAAAGTAGAAAATTAAAAATTCTCACTGAAGGACCCAGAATATGGCGAGAAAACCTGAAAAAGGTTGAAAATGAGAATAATCACACTGTAGAACCCAGATTACGAAAAAACTTGAAAAACTTCGAAAATGAGAAAATCACACTGTAGTACCCAGAATATGCCGAGAAACTCTGAAAACGTGGAAAATTAAATATACACGCTGTGGGACACAGAATATGGCGAGAAAAGCCGAAAAAAGTAGAAAATTACAAACTCACACTGAAGTACCCCAAATATGGCGAGAAAACTTGAAAAAGGTGGAAAATGAGAAAAATCACACTGTAGGACCCAAAATTACGAATAAACTTGAAAAACGTGGGAAAATGAGAAAATCACACTGCAGGACCCAGAAAATGCGAGAAACCCTGAAAAACGTGAAAATTAAAAATTCACACTGTCAGACAGAGAATATAGGAGAAACATGAAAATAGAGGAAAATTAAAAATTCACACTGTATTACCCAGAATATGGCGGAGAAATACAGAAAAACGTGGAAACTTAAAAATTCAAACTGAAGGACCTGGAATATGGCAAGAAAACCTGAAAAACGTGGAAATGAGAAATCACACTGTAGGACCCAGGAATATGGTGAGAAATACTGAAATTCGTGGAAAAAATTAAAAATTAACACCGAAGGACCTGGAAAATGGCAAAGAAAACCTGAAAAACGTGGAAATGAGAAAATACACACTGTAGGACCCTGAATATGACGAAAAACGTGAAAAACTTGGAAAATTATAAATTCACAGTAAAGGACCCGGAATATGGCAAGAAATCCTGAAAAATGTGGAAAATGAGAAAATCACACCATAGGACCTAGAATATGGTGATAAGCCCTTGAAAAAGTCGAAAAATGAGAAAATCACAGTGTAGGACCTGAAATATGGTGAAAAACCATGAAAGGATCAAAAAATGAGAAATCATACTGTAATACCTAGAATATGTTGATAAAAACACTGGAAAACTTCGATTATGGCGGAGAAAACCATGAAAAAAGTGGAAAATTAAAAATTCACACTGTATTACCCATAATATGGCGAGAAATACTGAAAACTTGGAAAATTAAAATTCACACTAAAAAACCTGGAAATATGGCAAGAAACCTGAAAAAGGTGGAAATGAGGAAAATCACACTGTAAGACCCAGAATATGATGAAAAAACCTGAAAACGAGGAAAATTAAAAATACCAATGTAGTACCCAGAATATGGTGAGAAACCCTGAAGAGTCGAAAATTAAAAACTCACACTGAAGGGACCCAGAATATGGCTACAAAACCTTAAAAAGTTGGAATATGAGAAAATCAGACTGTAGGACCCAGAATTACGAACAAACTTGAAAAACGTGGAAAATGAGAAATTCACACTGCAGGACCCAGAATTTTCGGAGAAACCCTGAAAACGTGAAAATTAAAAATTCAAACTGTAAGATCCAGATTAGGGCGAGAAACCATGAAAAAAGTGGAAAATTAAAAATTCACAATGTATTACCCAGAATATGTCCGAGAAATACTGAAAAACGTGGAAAATTAAAAATGCACACTGAAGGACCTGGAATATGGCAAGAAAACCAGAAAAACACGGAAATGAGAAAATCACACTCTGGACCCAGAATATGACAGAAAAACCTGAAAAATGTGGAAAATTAAAAATTCACACTGAGCCCAGCGAGGTGGCGCAAGCCTTTAATCCCAGCACTAGGGAGGCAGAGGCAGGCGGATTTCTGAGTTCGAGGCCAGACCTGGTCTACAAAGTGAGTGCCAGGACAGCCAGGGCTACACAGAAAAACCCTGTCTCGAAAAGACCAAAAAAAAAAAAAAAAAAAAAATTCCCACTGAAGGACCCAGAATATGACTAGAAACCTGAAAAACGAGGAAAATTAAAAACTCACACTGAAGGACCCAAAATATGGCGAGAAAACCTGAAAAAAGTAGAAAATTAAAAATTCTCACTGAAGGACCCAGAATATG
>NW_028227292.1:797657-877124 GCF_978045245.1 Mus caroli | reverse complement strand
AAAGACGAAAAATGAGAAAAACACACTGTAGGACCTGAAATATGGTGACAAACCATTAAAGGAACGAAAAATGAGAAAATCATACTCTAATACCTAGAATATGGCGATAAAAACACTGAAAAATCTCGATTATGGGAAGAAAACATGAAAAAAGTGGAAAATTAAAAATTCACACTATATTACCCGTAATATGGCTAGAAATACTGAAAAAACGTGGAAACTTAAAAATTCACAATGAAGGACCTGGAATACGGCAAGAAAACCTGAAAAAGGTGGAAATGAGAAAATCACACTATAAGACCCAGAATATGACGAAAAAACCAGAAAAACGTGGAAAATTAAAAATGCACACTGAAGGACCCCGAATATGGCGAGAAAACCTGAAAAACGAGGAAAATTAAAAACTCACACTGAAGGACCCCAAATATGGGGATAAACCTGAAAAAGTGGAAAATTAGAAAATCACACTGGAGGACCCAGAATTACGTAAAAACTCGAAAAACGTGGAAAATGAGAAAATCACACTGCAGGACCCAGAATATGCCGAGAAACCCTGAAAAACGTGAAAATTAAAAATTCACACTGTTGGACACAGAATATGGCGAGAATCCATGAAAAAATTTGAAAATTAAAAATTCACACTGAAGGACCTGGAATATGGCAAGAAAACCTGAAAAATGTGGAAATGAGAAAATCATACTGTAGGACCCAGAATATGACTAAAAATCCTGGAAACGTGGAAAATTAAAAATTCACACCAAAGGACCTGGAATATGGCGAGAAAACCTGAGAAATGTAGAAAATTAAAAATACACGCTGTAGGACCCAGAATATGGCGAGAAACCCTGAAAAAAGTAGAAAATTAAAAAGTCACACTGAAGGACCCCAAATATATCGAGAAAACCTGAAAAAGGTGGAAAATGAGAAAATCATACTGTAGGACACAGTAATGCGAAAAAAATTGAAAAAAGTGGAAAATGAGAAAATCACACTGTAGGACCCAGAATATGCCGAGAAACCCTGAAAAACGTGGAAAATTAAAAATACACTCTGTAGGACCCAGAATATGGCGAGAAACCCTGAAAAGAGTAGAAAATTAAAAATTCACACTGAAGGACCTGGAATTTGGCGATAAACCCTGAAAAATGCCGAAAATTAAGGTCTCATACTGAAGGACTTGGAATATGGCGAGAGACCAAAAAAAAAAAATCACACTAAAGGACTGGAATATGGCAAGAAATCCTGAAAAATGTGGAAAATGAGAAAATCACAGGGTAGGACATGGAATATGTTGAGAAACCCTGGAAAGTCGAAAAATGAGTAAATCAAACTGTAGGTCCCAGAATATGGCGAGAAACCCTGAAAAACGTGGATAATTAATTATTCAAACAGGGGGCTGGAATATGGCAAGAAATCCTGAAAAATGTGGAAAATGAGAAAATCGCACTGAAGGACGTGGAATATGGCGAGAAACCCTGAAAAACTTGGATAATTAAAAAATCACATTGAAGGCCTGAAATATGGCAAGAAATCCTGAAAAATGTGGAAAATGAGAAAATCAGATAGTAGGACATGGAATATGGTAGAAACCGCTAAAAAGTCTAAAAATGAGAAAATCACACTGTAGGACCTGGAATATGGTGCGAAACCCTGAAAAAGTCGAAAAATTAGAAAATAACACTGTAGGACCTGGAATCTGGTGAGAAACCCTGAAAACGTCGAAAAATGAGAAAATCATACTATAGTACCTAGAATATGGCGATTAACCATGAAAAATGTCGAAAAATAAAAACTCACACTGAAGGACTTGGAATATGGCAAGAAACAGTGAAATTCTTGGAAAATTAAAAACTCACACAGAAGGACCTGGAATAGGCCAAGAATCCTGAAAAACAGGGAAAATGAGAAAAGAACACTGTAGGACTTGGAATAGGGTGAGAAACCCTGTATAGTCGAATAATGAGAAAATCACACTGTAGTACCTGGCGAGAAATCCTGAAAAACATGGATAATTAAAAACTCACACTGAAGAACTGGAATATGGTGAGAAATCCTGAACAATGTGGAAAATGAGAAAATCACACCATAGGACCTGGAATATGGTGATAAACCTTGAAAAAGTCGAAAAATGAGAAAATCACACTGTAGGACCTGAAATATGGTGAGAAACCATGAAAGGATCAAAAAATGAGAAATTCATACTGTAATACCTAGAATATGGTGATAAAAACACTGAAAAATCTTGATTATGGCGAGAAACCATGAAAAAAGTGGAAAATTAAAAATTAAAATCACACTGAAGGACCCAGAATATTCTGAGAAACCCTGAAAATCGTGAAATTTAAAAATTCACACTATTTAACCCAGAATATGGCCCTGCCTTGCCTAGCCTAGCCTAGCCCTGCCTAGCCCAGCCTAGCCCAGCCTAGCCCTGCCTAGCCCTGCCTAGCCCTGCCTAGCCCAGCCCTCCCTAGCCCTGCCTTGCCAAGCCCTGCCTAGCCCTGCCTTGCCAAGCCCTGCCTAGCCCTGCCTTGCCAAGCCCTGCCTAGCCTAGCCCTTCCCTGCATATCCCTGCCTAGCCCAGCCCTTCCCTGCCTAGCCTAGCCCTGCCTTCCTGACCCTGATTTTAACTAGGCTGGCGTCAAACTCAGAAACTGACTGCCTCTGCCTCCAGAGTGCTCTCATTAAGAGCTCGAGCCACCACTGACTGTTGGGTTTTCTAAGTCTTACATTGGTATGGTGTCGATTTCTCAGCTGTGAAACCCTAATTAAGACATGTAGTCAGTCCTAGGTCAGCCATAGCTACAGAGTGAGGCATTATATAAAACAAAACAAAACAAAACAAAAAATAGAAATAATAAAATAAATAAATTAAGCAACCACATATCTTTTCTTTCTTTTGATGATACTCAGAGCTTGAAGCAGTTCACCCATGAGACCTCAGCTCTGGACATTGAGACTGTTTCCCTAACAAGTATTATGGCTGAACCTGAGGGGTTTTACTGCTGAGTTGTATCCCCCACTTTAAAAAAAAGTTGTTTTCAAAGGCTGCAGAATCTTAGCACTGTTGCTTGTTACAGTTGAGTCACAGCCCTGAACTTTCAGTGGTATTTAAAGGCACTGAGATGGGCTTCCTATAGACATAAAAGGCCAATTCTTTGTTATTAAAAAGTTAATCTGGATTCCCGCACCCCCTGTCATCCTAACAATTCCTAGAAAGGTAGACAGGGACCTGGGCAGAAGGGTGCAAGGCTACTGGTGTTTGTAAGTGGTAACAGAAGGCTTTCTCTTGTTGGTACCCTACCCCAAGTTTCACTGTCACTTCTTTTTCCTTGTTTTTGTTTTGTCGCTTTATATTCTCTACATAGCCCCTTTCCCTTCCTAACCTTGGTGGTCCTGAACCTTACTGTCCTTGAACTCAGTGATTTGCCTGTCTTGCTGGGATGAAACTGTGAGCTACCATCCAGAAGGAAGCACCCTGCTGAGGTTAGATTGGGGTCTCTTCCAGTTTCCTCTATGAACATGCATATGGCAGGCCTGGTCATTCTTTTTTTCTTTTCCTTTTCTTTTAAAAGATTTATTTATTTATTATATTTAAGTATGCTGTAGCTATCTTCAGACACTCCAGAAGAGAGTGTCAGATTCTGAAGAATCTAAATCATTCTTATTGTCTGCATATGATGTATATAAACACAGCCTCACATATACTCAAAAAAAAATAATGAAAGATGGGGCTACAGAGAGGGCTCAACAATTAAGAGCATTGTCTCCTCTTCCAGAGAACCTGGGCTCAATTACCAGTATATATATGGTGGCCCATCTCCAGTTCCAGGGGATCTAATACTCTGTTCTGGAGTCTGTGGGCACAGCATACACATTCAAAACACCCTTACACTAAAAATAAAATAGATCATTGAGAGAGAAGAGAGATAGGGGGTGAGAGAGAGGGGAGGTAATCATACCTCCTGACGAGTTTGAAGACCTGAGCTTCATCACTTACACAAATAAATAAATGCAAAATATTTTTTATAATTAAACTCTGCCATTTACCTTTAAAAATTCCTAGAAAACAAGTTCTATGAGCAACAGTTATATTTACTATATCTAAAGGACAGTCATGAGCATATTCTCTAAATAGAAAAAGGTCTGTTAGTCTTAGAAATGGAAAAGACAAACCAAGGAAGGTTTGCAATTACATAATGAGGCAGCTCAGCTCAGCTCTTAGGTTGGAAATAAGACTGGAGAATAGGATACACCTGAAGATAGACAGCCATTGCTTTTTGTTTTGGAGGCTGAAAGGATACACCTGAAGACAGCCATTGCTGTGTGTGCTTGATGGTAATCTGGTAATTTTTTTTCTTAATTTTTAAAAACTTTTTATCCTCTTTCTTTCTTTCTTTCTTTCTTTCTTTCTTTCTTTCTTTCTTTCTTTCTCTCTTTCTTTCTTTCAATTATTATTTTTTTCTCAGAACGGGTTTCTCTGTGCAGCCCTGGCTGACTTGGTACTTCCTCTATAAGCCAGGGTGACCTTGAATGCAGAAATCTGCCTGAGGCTAAAGGTGTGTTCCACAATTGCCTCAGCTCTACTCTAATTCTGTGTATGTATGTATGTATATATGTATGAATAGAAGTAATATTAATCCATTAATATCTCCTTTTCCTAAAATTCATGTCATTCCTCCTTATCTTTCTCTCTCACTCCCTGTTTGTGTGCATGTGTGTGTTAGTCTAGGGTACACAGATTAAAGTAATCATATTTCCCCCGGATTCTTAGAAATAAACAAGGAAGCCGGGTGTGGTGGAGCACCCCTTTAATCCCAGCACTTGGCAGGCAGAGGCCTGCAGATTTCTGCATTCCAGGCCATCCTGGTTTACAGAGTGAGTTCCAAGACACCCAGGGCTACACAAAGAAACACTGTCTTGAACGCCCCTCCCTCCTAAAAATAATAAAGAAGTAATAGACAAAAAGCAAGAGAAAAACATGTGGCCATGACTGCTGGTGGCTTTTCAGTGACTCCTCACCCTTCTGCACTGGATTCAGTTAAGTTCTATTCCACTAGCAGGTGGGAAAGAAGGGGAAGAAACAGAAGCAACCTGGAACAATAGGTCTCGTGAAGGCCAGCCACCTCCATCTTGAGAAGGGTGGTCAGTCAGCAGACAAGATGGCTGCCATCCACATGTCGCCTTTCAGCATGGTGAGGTCAATGTTCAACCGAGTGACAGAACAAGGAAGTAGACATGCAGACAACAGACATGCAGGCACACCACCTCCCTTCCCTTCTGTTGTTTGGTAAAAGACACACAATTTTTATTATTTACAGTAAGCCTTGAAAAGCACTCTGACAGCCTCGCTGATATCTACCTTCTATGTGATTAGAATTTCCTTTTTTTTTTAAATTAATTCTCAGGAGTTGCATGGTGACTTGTCCTAGGTTATGGTGCCCTCTTCTGGCATGTAGTCATATAGGCAGCAGATAGAGCACACACACACACACACTTACATTGAAAAATAATAGTAATAATAACAACAAACAAACAAGCAAGAAAGCAAACAAACAAACAAACAAATATAAAAATATGAGGGAAAAAGAGATTCTGGCTTCTGCCAGGCTGTGTGGGTGGCAAAGGCAGGCAGGCAGAGAGGACCTCTGTGAGTTTGAGGCTACCCAAGCCTACACTGATAGTTCCAGAACATACTGACTGGGCTAAACCAAGAGAAATCCTACCTCGAGGCAAAAGAAAACAAAAGCAGAGAAGGTTCTGGCTTTTATTTTACTGCTCTGTCTGTCTGTCTTTCTTTCACCAGGCTGGCCTCGAACTCAGAAACTGACTGCCTCTGCCTCCTGAGTGCTCTCATTAAGAGCTTGAGCCACCCCTGAATGTCGGGTTTTCTAAGTCTTACCTTGCTCTTGGTGTCTGTTCTCAGCTGTGAAACCCTAATTAACACATGTAGTCAGTCCTGGGTCAGCCAGAGCTACAGACTGAGGCCTTATCTAAAACCAAATAAAACAAAACAACACAACAAATAGAAATAATAAAATACATAAATTAAGCAACCACATCATATCTTTTCTCTCTCTAGATGGTACTCAAAAATTGCAGCAGATTGCCTGTGAGACCTCAGCTCTGGACACTGAGGCTGTTTCCCTACCAAGTAATAGGGCTGAACTTGAGGAGCTCTACAGCTCAGTTGTGTCCCCTGCTTTTTTAAAAAAAGAGTTGTTTTCAAAGGCTGCAGGTTCTTACCACTGTTGTTTGTTATAGATGAATTATAGCCCTGAACTTTCAATGGTACTTAAAGGCATAGACAGGTGATTCCTATAGACATAAGAGCCCAAGCCTTGTGGTCATTACCAGTGGTAATAACCTGGGCGGAAGGGTGCAAGGCTTCTTGTGTTTGTAAGTGGTAACAGAAGGCTTTCTCTTGTTGGTACCCTATCACAAGCTACACTGTCTATTCTTTTTCCTGGTTAGTGTTTCCTTGCTTTGTTTTCACTACATAGCTCCTTTTTCTTCATAGCATTGGCTGTCCGGAACCAGGCAGTCCTTGAAATCAGTGATTTGCCTGTCTTGCAGGGATTACACTCTGAGCTACCATCCAGAGGGAAGCAAACTGCTGAGTTTAGACTGCTCTCTCTCCAGGTTTCCCCTATGAACATGCAAATGGCAGTCCTGACTGGTCTTTCTTTTTTTTATCCTTTTTAAAAAATGTTTATTTATTTATTTATGTATTTATTAGATATAAGTACACTGTAGCTGTCTTCAGAAACTCCAGAAGAGAGTGTCAGAATCTGGAGAATCTAAATCGATCTTATGGTCTGCATATGATGTACATAAACAGAGCCTCACATATACTTCTAAAAATTTAAAGATGGGTGGGGCCACTGAAAGGGCTCAACAATTAACAGCATTGTCTCCTCTTCCAGAGAACCTGGGCTCAACTACCAGCAACTATATGGTGGCCCATCTCCAGTTCCAGGGGTTCTGATACTCTGTTCTGGCTTCTGTGGGCACTGTATACACATGTAAAACACCCTTACACTAAAAATAAAATACATCATTGAGAGAGAGGAAAGAGGGCTTTTGAGAGAGAGAGAGGGGAGGTCATCGTACCTCTTGACAGGTTTGAAAAATCAGAGCTTCATCACTCACACAAATAAATAACTGCAAAATATTTTTTAAACAAACTCTGCCATTTACCCTTAAAAATATCAAGAAAACAAGTAAGTTCTATGAGCAACAGTTATATTGACTGTATCTAAAGGATAGTCATGAGCATATTCTCTAAACAGGAAAAGGTCTGGTAATCTTAGAAATGGAAAAGAGAAACCAAGTCTTTCTTCATATAAAAGCATACAGTAAGAGAATATTTAAAAGTACAAGAGGCTACAGTGTGGCATGGCGGTTGAGATTGTTCCAACCTTGGGAAAGTCACACGTGAACCCCTTTAAGTTGGGGTTGCAGGGAGGTGATGATTGGTTCCTTCCTATGCTGGTTCTTTTCTGCCTCTTCCTTCCACGATTAGGAAGGTTTGCAATTACATAATGAGGCAGCTCAGCCAAGCCCTTAATTTGGAAATAGGACTAGAGGATAGGATACACCTGAACACAGACAGCCATTGCTCTGTGTTCTTGATGCTTCAATGGAAGCATCTGGTATTCTGTGTGCACTGTGATAGGTCCCATTCCAGAGGCATAGGTAAGAGCCAGATTCCTGGCACTCTGACAGAAAAGGACCTAGGAGAAGCCCCAAGGGTGGGTGTGGATAGGACATTGCCTGAGCCTCCTTTGGCTCAGATCCGTACCCCTGGATTGGTTGGACCCTCACTAGGTTCCCCAACTTAACCCTACTGACATCTAGGTTAGTCATTTGAGCTCTAGTTAGATTTCCTTGACTGACCTGTTGGCCTCTATGGCCACCCTAAGTCAGCTCCCAGATCCTGTGCCACCTAGGCTCAGACTTGACACGCTATGTCTGTTAACAACAAAATCAGGGTGCCAGACTGACAGGAGACATTTCTTACGTTTAGATTACGTTCAGTTTGGGGGAAACAGAGGACAACACAGATGTCGGTTGAGGCCAATATACAGTTTAGTAAGCAAATACTGATCAGATGTGCAAAGACCTGCTACAGCGATGGAAACAGGTTTAACCATGCTCCTCCAGTGCCAGCCATGGCTTTGCCTGTCTGCATTGTATTTCTATGATATGGCAACGGAGCAGGTGCTCACCAAGGATTTGCTCTGGGGATGCTTACCCAGTGGTGGTCACAATTAGTAAACTTCTAAGCTAAAGAACAGTTCCCCATCTAGCACAGTCATTAGAGCACGAGTTTATTAATCTCAGGTTCGTTGGTTTGAGCCCAAAGTTGGACAAGATGTTATTTTAGTTGGGTCTGGACTGGAGACAATGCTGGCTCTTCCCAAGAGTGCCCCATGGTTGGGGTTCTGCTTTCTGTATCTCTGACATTAGAACTGGAGGTAGGGAGCATTTGGTGGGTCTTTTGCTCTGCTTGAAGCAGCACTGGGTGTACTAAATTGCAGTGGATGCAAGTGTTACAGACTCTACACTAGTTTTGACCTTCTCGAGCAATTAGGGCACTGGGTAGTCTTGGATTACCCTTTTCAGGTAGATCTGAAACTCAATTCTTTTGGTGTGTACTGAATTCAACCAGAGTATTCCAAGATATCCCTCTTAGAAACACTAGCTGGAGTTTCTCTTTAAGGCTTGTTGGTCCTACCCCTAGAGGATTCTCGCTTAGGGTCTGAGAGGATCTTTCTAGGTTCAAATCTTGGACCAGCCCTCTTCTTTTGCCAATCAAACCCAGAGGATTAAAAGTCAACCTTGGCTTTCAGTATTTCTCACCATATTCTGGGTCCTACAGTGTGATTTTCTCATTTCCACATGTTTCAGGTTTTCTTGCCATGTTCCTCGTCCTTCAGTGTGAATTTTATTTTCCACGTTTTTCAGTATTTCTCGCCATATTCTGGGTAATACAGTGTGAATTTTTAATTTTCCTCTTTTTTCATGGTTTATCGCCATATTCTGGGTCCGACATTGTGAATTTTAATTTTCACGTTTTTCAGGGTTTCTCGGCATATTCTGGGTGCTGCAGTGTGATTTTCTCATTTTCCACCTTTTTCAGGTTTTCTCGCCATATTTGGGGTCCTTCCGTGTGAGTTTGTAATTTTCTCCTTTTTTCAGGGTTTCTGGCTATATTCTGGGTCCTACAGCGTGTATTTTTAATTTTCCAAGTTTTTTGGGTTTCTAGGCATATTCTGGGTCCTACAGTTTGATTTTCTCATTTTCGAAGATTTTCAAGTTTTTTCGCAATTCTGGGTACTACAGTGTGATTATTAAATCATTTTCCAACTTTTTCAGGTGTTCTCGCCATATGCGGGGTCCTTTAGTATGAATTTTTAATTTTCTACTTTTTTTCAGGTTTTCTCACCATTTTGGGGTCCTTCAGTGTGAGTTTTTAATTTTCTAATTTTTCAGGGTTTCTTGACATATTCTGTGTCTTACATCGTGTTTTTTTTTTTTAATTTTCCACGTTTTTCAGGTTTTTTCGTCATATTCTGGGTCCTACAGTGTGATTTTCTCATTTTCGACATTTTTCAACTTTTTTCACAATTCTGGGTCCTACAGTGTGACGTTCTCATTTTTCACCTTTTTCAGTTTTTCTCGCGATATTCTGGGTCCTTCAGTGTGAGTTTTTAATTTTCCAAGTTTTTCAGTTTTTTTCGTCATATTCTGGATCCTACAGTGTGATTTTCTTATTTCCAAGTTTTTCAGGTTTTATTGCCATATTTCTGGTGTATTTTTAATATTCCACATTTTCAGTTTTTCTCGCCATATTCCGGGTCCTTCAGTGTGAATATTTTGTTTTCCAAGTTTTTCTGGTTTTTTGGTCATATTCTGGGTCCTTCAGTGTGAATTTTTAATTTTCCTCGTTTTCAATATTTCTCAGAATATTCTGGGTAATATAGTGTGAATTTTTAATTTTCCACTTTTTTATGGTTTCTCGCCATATTCTGTGTTACACAGTGTGAATTTTTAATTTTCATGTTTTTCAGGGTTTCTCGGCATATTTTGTTTCCTACAGTGTGAATTTCTCATTTTCCACATTTTTCAGGTTTTCTTGCCATATTTGGGGTCCTTCAGTGCGAGTTTATAATTTTCTACTTTTTTCAGGTTTTCTGGCCATATTCTGTGTAATACAGTGTGAATTTTTAATTTTCCTGTTTTCATGTTTTCTCCTATATTCTCTTTCTGACAGTGTGAATTTATAATTTTCACGTTTTTCAGGGTTTCTCGGCATATTCTGTGTCCTGCAGTGTGATTTTCTCATTTTTCACGTTTTTCAAGTTTTTTCGTAATTCTGGGTCCTACAGTGTGATTTTCTCATTTTCCACTTTTTTCAGGTTTTCTCGCCATATTTGGGTTCCTTCAGTGTGAGTTTTTAATTTTCTCCTTTTTTCAGGGTTTCTCGCCATGTTCTGGGTCCTAAGCGTGTATTTTTAATATTCCACATTTTCAGTTTTTCTTGCCATATTCCAGGTCCTTCAGTGTGAATATTTTGTTTTCCAAGTTTTTCTGGTTTTTTTGGTCTTATTCTGGGTCCTACCGTGTGAATTTTTAATTTTCTACTTTTTCAAGGTTTCTCGCCATATTCTGGGACTGATAATGTGAATTTTTAATTTTCACCTTTTTCAAGGTTTCTCGGCATATTCTGGTTCCTGCAGTGTGATTTTTCTCATTTTCCACCCTTTTCAGGTTTTCTCGCCACATTTGGGGTCCTTCAGTATGAGTTTTTACATTTCTAATTTTTCAGGGTTTCTCGGCATATTCTGGGTCCTACAGTGTGATTTTCTATTTTTGATGTTTTTCAAGTTTTTTCGCAATTCTGGGTCCTACAGTATGATTATTCTCATTTTTTACCTTTTTCAGGTTTTCTCGCCATATTCTGGGTCCTTCAGTGTGAGTTTTTAATTTTCCTTGTTTTTCAGTATTTCTCGCCATATTCCGTGTCCTTCACTGTGAATTTTTAATTTTTCCACGAATTTCAGTATTTCTCACCATATTCTTGGTACTACAGTGTGATTTTCTCATTTTCCACTTTTTTCATGGTTTCTTGCCATATATTGGGTCCGACAGTGTGAATTTTTAATTTTCACATTTTTCAGGGTTTCTTGGCACATTCTGGGTCCTGCAGTGTGATTTTTTTCATTTTCCACGTTTTTCAAGTTTTATACTCATTCTGGTCCTAAAGTGTGATTTTCTAATTTTCCACCTATTTCTTGTTTTCTTGCCATATTTGGGATCCTTCACTGTGAGTTTTTACTTTTCTACTTTTTTCATGGTTTCTTGCCATATTGTGGATCCGACAGTGTGAATTTTTAATTTTCACGTTTTTCTGGTTCTCTCAGCATATTCTGGGTCCTGCAGTGTGATTTTCTCATTTTCCACATTTTTCAAGTTTTTTCGTAATTCTGGGTCCTACTGTGTGATTTTCTCATTTTCCACCTTTTTCAGGTTTTCTTGCCTCATTTGGGTTCCTTTACTGTGAGTTTTTAATTTTCTACTTTTTTCAGGGTTTCTTGCCATATTCTGGGTCCTACAGTGTTTATTTTTAATTTTCCACGTTTTTCAGGGTTTCTCGCAATATTCTGGGTTCTACAGGGTGATTTTTTTCATTTAGAACCTTTTTCAAGTTTTTTCGCAATTCTGGGTCCTACAGTGGGATTATTCTCAATTTACACCTTTTTCAGGTTTTCTCGCCATAATCTGGGTTCTTCAGTGTGAGTTTTTAATTTTCCTTGTTTTTCAGGTTTTCTAGCCATATTCTGAGTCCTTCAGTGTGAGTTTTTAATTTTCCTTGTTTTTCAGGTTTTCTGGCCATATACTGGGTCCTTCAGTGTGAGTTTTTAATTTTCCTTGTTTTTCAGGTTTTCTTGCCATATTCCGGGTCCTTCACTGTGAATTTTAAATTTTCCAAGTATTTTAGGTTTTTTCGTCATATTCACGGTCCTACAGTGTGATTTTCTCATTTCCACGTTTTTCAGGTTTTCTTGCAATTTTCCAGGTCCTTCAGTGTGAATTTTTAATTTTTCAACGAATTTCAGTATTTCTCACCATATTCAGGGTCCTACAGTGTGATTTTCTCATTTTCCACTTTTTTCATGGTTTCTTGCCATATATTGGGTCCGACAGTGTGAATTTTTAATTTTCACGTTTTTCAGGGTTTCTCGGCACATTCTGGGTCCTGCAGTGTGATTTTCTCATTTTTCACGTATTTCAAATTTTTCGTATTTCTGGGTCCTACAGTGTGATTTTCTCATTTTCAACCTTTTTCAGGTTTTCTCACCATATTCGGGTCCTTCAGTGTGAATTTTTAATTTTCCACGTTTTTCAGTATTTCTCACCATATTCTGGGTAATACAGTGTGATTTTCTCATTTTCCACTTTTATCAGGTTTTCTCGCCATATTTGGGGTCCTTCATTGTGAGTTTTTAATTTTCTTCTTTTTTCAGGTTTTCTCGCCATATTCTGGGTCCCATAGTGTAAATTTTTAATTTTCACGTTTTTCAGGGTTTCTCGGCATATTTTGGGTCCTGCAGTGTGATTTTCTCATTTTCCACGTTTTTCAAGTTTTTTCATATTTCAAGGTCCTATAGTGTGATTATTCTCATTTTCAACCTTTTTCAGGTTTTCTCACCACATTCGGGGTCCTTCAGTGTGAATTTTAAATTTTCTACTTTTTAGAGGTTTTCTCGTCATATTCTGGGTCCTTCCGTGTGAGGTTTTAATTTTCTATTTTTCTTCGGGGTTTCTTGCCATATTCCGGGTCCTTCAGTGTGAATTTTTAATTTCCCACGTTTTTCAGGTTTTTCATCATATTAAGGGTCCTACAGTGTGATTTTCTCATTTTCCACGTTTTTCAAGTTTTCTCGCCTTATCCGGGGTCCTTCAGTGTGAGTTTTGAATTTTCTACTTTTTTCAGGTTTTCTCGCCATATTCTGGGTCCTTCCGTGTGAGGTTTTAATTTTCCATTTTTCTTCAGGTTTTCTTGCCATATTCCGGGTCCTTCAGTGTGAATTTTTAATTTTCCACGTTTTTTAGGTTTTTCATCATATTAAGGGTCCTACAGTGTGATTTTCTCATTTTACCACCTTTTTCAGGTTTTCTCGCCATATTCTGGGTCCTACCCAGTGTATTTTAATTTTCCACGTTTGTCAGGTTTTCTTGCCATATTCTGGGTCCAACAGTGTGATTTTATCATTTCCGACATTTTTCAAGTTTTTTTGCAATTCTGGGTGCTACAGTGAGATTATTCTCATTTTCCACCTTTTATAGGTTTTCTTGCCATATTTTGGGGTCCTTCAGTGTGAATTTTTCATTTTTCACGTTTTTCAGGTTTTTTCATCAAATTCAGGTCCTACAGTGTGATTTTCTCATTTCCAACGTTTTCAGGTTTTCTTACCATATTGGTGTCCTTCACTGTGAGTTTTTAATTTTCTACTTTTTTCAGGGTTTCTTGCCATATTCTGGGTCCGATAATGTGAATTTTAATTTTCACGTTTTTCAGGGTTTCTCGGCAATATTCAATTTCCTGCAGTGTGATTTTCTCATTTTCCAGGTTTTTCAAGTTTTTTCCCAATTCTTTGTCCTACAGTGAGATTATTCACATTTTCCACCTTTTTCAGGTTTTCTTGCCATATTTGGGGTCCTTCAGTGTGAATTTTAATTTTCCACGTTTTTCAGTATTTCTCGGCAATTCTGGGTAATACATTGTGATTTTCTCATTTCCACGTTTTTCAGGTTTTCTTGCCATATTACAGGTCTTTCACTGTGAATTTTGATTTTTCCACGTTTTTCAGTATTTCTCGCCTTAATCTGGGTAATTCAGTGTGATTTTCTCATTTTCCACTTTTTTCATGGTTCCTTGCCATATACTGGGTCCGACAGTGTGAATTTTTAATTTCATGTTTTTCAGGGTTTCTCAGCATACTCTGGGTCCTGCAGTGTGATTTTTCTCATTTTCCACGTTTTTCAAGTTTTTTTTGTATTTCTGGGTCCTACAGTGTGATTATTCTCATTTTCAACCTTTTTCAGGTTTTCTCGCCATATTTCGGGGTCCTTCAGTGCGAATTTTTAATTTTCTACTTTTTCCAGTTTTTCTCGCCATATTCTTGGTCCTTCAGTGTTAGTTTTTAATTTTCCTTGTTTTTCAGGATTTCTTGCCTTATTCCAGGTCCTTCACTGTGAATTTTTAATTTTCCACGTTTTTCAGGTTTTTTCGTCATATTCAGGGTCCTACAGTGTGATTTTCTCATTTCACGTTTTTCAGGTTTTCTTGCCATATTCCAGGTCCTTCAGTGTGAATTTTGAAATTTCCACGTTTTTCAGTATTTCTCGCCATATTCTGGGTAATACAGTATGAATTTTCTCATTTTCAACTTTATTCATGGTTTCTTGCCATATATTCGGTTCCAATAGTGTGAATTTTTAATTTTCACGTTTTTCAGGGTTTAATATTCTGTGTCCTGTAGTGTGATTTTCTCATTTTCCACTTTTTTCATGGTTTCTTGCCATATATTGGGTCCGACAGTGTGAATTTTTAATTTTCCCGTTTTTCAGGTGTTCTCTGACATTCTGGGTCCTGCAGTGTGATTTTCTCATTTTCCACGTTTTTCAAGTTTTTTCATAATTCTGGGTCCTACAGTGTGATTTTCTGATTTTCCACCTTTTTCAGGTTTCTCGCCATATTTGGGGTCCTTCACTGTGAATTTTTAATTTTCACGTTTTCAGGGTTTCTTGGCATATTCTGGGACCTGCAGTGTGATTTTCAAATTTTCCACGTTTTTCAAGTTTTTTCGTATTTCTGGGCCCTACAGTGTGATTATTCTCATTTTCAAACTTTTTCAGGTTTCTTGCCATATTCGGGGTCCTTCAAGTGTGAATTTTTAATTTTCTACATTTTTCAGGTTTTCTCGCCATATTCTGGGTCCTTCAGTGTGAGATTGTAATTTTCATTGTTTTTCGGGTTTTCTTGCCATATTCAGGGTCATTCACTGTGAAATTTTTATTTTCCACGTTTTTCAGGTTTTTTCATCATATTCAGGTTCCTATAGTGTGATTTTTCTCATTTCCACGTTTTTCAGGTTCCTTGCCATATTCCAGGTCCTTAAGTGTGAATTTTGAATTTTCCAAGTTTTTCAGTATTTCTCACCATATTCTGGGTAATTCAGTGTGATTTTCTAATTTTCCATTTTTTCATGGTTACTTGCCATATACTGGGTCCGACTGTGTGAATTTTTAATGTTCACGTTTTTCAGGGTTTCTCGGCATATTCTGGGTCCTACAGTGTGATTTTCTCATTTTCCACGTTTTTCAAGTTTTTTCGTATTTCTGGGTCCTACAGTGTGATTATTCTCATTTCAAACTTTTCAGGTTTTGTCGCCATATTCGGGTCCTTCAGTGTGAAATTTTTATTTTCTACTTTTATCATTTTTTCTCTCGCCATATTCTGGGTCCTTCAGTGTGAGGTTTTAATTTTCCTTGTTTTTCGGGTTTTCTAGCCATATTCTGGGTCCTTCACTGTGAATTTTTAATTTTCCACGTTTTTCAGGTTTTTTCGTCATATTCAGGGTGCTATAGTGTGATTTTCTCATTTCCATTTTTTCCAGGTGTTCTTGCCATATTCCAGGTCCTTCACTGTGAATTTTTAATTTTCCAAGTTTTTCAGCATTTCTCGCCATATTCTGGGTAATACAGTGTGATTTTCTAATTTTCTAATTTTTCATGATTTCTTGCCATATTCTGGGTCCGACAGTGTGAATTATTAATTTTCACGTTTTTCCAGTGTTTCTCGGCATATTCTGGGTCCTGCAGTGTGATTTTCTCATTTTCCACGTTTTTCAAGTTTTTTCGTAATTCTGGGTCCTACAGTGTGATTTTCTCATTTTCCAACTTTTTCAGGGTTTCTCCCCATATTCGGGGTCCTTCAGTGTGAATTTTTAATGTTTTACTTTATACGTGTTTCTTGCCATATTCTAGGCTCTTAAGTGTGAGTTTTTAATTTTCCCTTTTTTCAGGTTTTCTTGCCATATTCTGGGTCCTTCAGTGTGACATTTTAATTTTCCACTTTTTTCATGTTTTTTCGTCATATTCTGGGTCCTACAGTGTGATTTTCTCATTTCCACGTTTTTCATGTTTTCTTGCCATATTCCAGGTCCTTCAGTATGAATTTTTAAGTTTCCACGTTTTTCTGTATTTCTCGCCATATTCTGGATAATACAGTGTGAATTTTTAATTTTACTCTGTTTTCATGTTTTCTCCTATATTCTCTGTCTGACAGTGTGAATTTTTAATTTTCACGTTTTTCAGGGTTTCTTGGCATATTCTGGGTCCTGCAGTGTGATTTTCTCATTTTCATCGTTTTTCAAGTTTATTCGTAATTTTGGGTCCTACAGTGTGATTTTTCTCATTTTCCACCTTTATCAAGTTTTCTCGCCATATTTGGGGTCCTTCAGTGTGAGTTTGTAATTTTCTACTTTTTTCGGGCTTTTCTCGCCATATTCTGGGTCCCACAGCGTGTATTTTTAATTTTCCACGTTTTCGGAGTTTCTCGGCATATTCTGGGTCCTACAGTGTGATTTTCTCATTTTCGAAGTTTTAAAGTTTTTTCGTAATCTGGGTTCTACAGTATGATTATTCTCATTTTCAACCTTTTTCAGGTTTTCTCACCATATTCTGGGTCCTTCAGTGAGAATTTTTAATTTTCTACTTTTTTCAGGTTTTCTCGCCATATTCTGGGTCCTTCAGTGTGAGTTTTTTTTTTTTTTTTTTTTTTTGGTTTTTTGGGTATTTTCGAGACAGGGTTTTTTCTGTGTAGCCCTGGCTGTCCTGGCACTCACTTTGTAGACCAGGCTGACCTCGAACTCAGAAATCCGCCTGCCTCTGCCTCCCTAGTGCTGGGATTAAAGGCGTGTGCCACCAGGCTGGGCTCAGTGTGAATTTTTAATTTTCCACATTTTTCAGGTTTTTCTGTCATATTCTTGGGTCCAGAGTGTGATTTTCTCATTTCCGCGTTTTTCAGGTTTTCTTGCCATATTCCAGGTCTTTCAATGTGAATTTTTAATTTTTCACGTTTTTCAGGGTTTCTCAGCATATTCTGGATTCTGCAGTGTGATTTTCTCATTTTCCACCTTTTTCAAGTTTTTTGTAATTCTGGGTCCTACAGTTTGATTTTCTCATTTTCCACCTTTTTCAGGTTTTCTCCCCATATACTGGGTACTTCAGTGTGAGTTTTTAATTTTCCTCGTTTTTCAGGTTTTCTTGCCATATTCCGGGTCCTTTAATGTGAATTTATAATTTTCCAATTTTTCAGGTTTTTTAGTCATATTCAGGGTCCTACAGTGTGATTTTCTCATTTCCACGTTTTTCAGGTTTTCTTGCCATTTTCCAGGTCCTTCAGTGTGAATTTTTAATTTTTCCACGAATTTCAGTATTTCTCACCATATTCTGGGTCCTACAGTTTGATTTTCTCATTTCCACATTTTTCAGGTTTTCTTGCCATATCTCCAGGTCCTTCAGTTTGAATTTTTAAGTTTCCACGTTTTTCTGTATTTCTCGCCATATTCTGGGTAATACAGTGTGAATTTTTAATTTTCCTCTGTTTTCATGTTTCTCCTATATTCTCTGTCTGACAGTGTGAATTTTTAATTTTCACGTTTTTCAGGGTTTCTCTGCATATTCTGGGTCCTGCATTGTGATTTTCTCATTTTCCACGTTTTTCAAGTTTAATTGTAATTTTGGGTCCTACAGTGTGATTTTCTCTTTTTCCACCTTTTTCAAGTTTTCTCGCCATATTTGGGGTCCTTTAGTGTGAGTTTGTAATTTTCTACTTTTTTCGGCTTTTCTCGCCATATTCTGGGTCCCCACAGCATGTATTTTTAATTTTAAACGTTTTCAGAGTTTCTCGGCATATTCTGGGTCCTACAGTGTGATTTTCTCATTTTCGAAGTTTTTCAAGTTTTTTCGTTATCTGAGTTCTACAGTGTAATTATTCTCATTTTCAACTTTTTTCAGGTTTTCTCGCCATATTCCGGGTCCCTTCTGTGAGAATTTTTAATTTTCTACTTTTTTCAGGTTTTCTCGCCATATTCTGGGTCCTTCAGTGTGAGTTTTTAATTTTCTTCGTTTTTCAGGTTTTCTAGTCATATTCTGGGTCCTTCAGTGTGAATTTTTTTTTTTTTTTTTTTTGGTTTTTTGGTTTTTTCGAGACAGGTTTTTTCTGTGTAGCCCTGGCTGTCCTGGCACTCACTTTATAGATCAGGCTGGCCTCGAACTCAGAAATCCGCCTGCCTCTGCCTCCCTAGTGCTGGGATTAAAGGCGTGTGCCACCTCGCTGGGCTCAGTGTGAATTTTTAATTTTCCACATTTTTCAGGTTTTTCTGTCATATTCTGTGTCCAGAGTGTGATTTTCTCATTTCCGTGTTTTTCTGGTTTTCTTGCCATTTTCTATGTCCTTAAGTGTGCATTTTTAATTTTCCACCTTTTTCAGTATTTCTCGCCATATTCTGGGTAATACATTGTGAATTTTTAAGTTTCTACTTTTTTCATGGTTTCTGTCCATATTCTGTACCTGATAGTGTGATTTTTTAATATTCACGTTTTTCACGGGTTTCTCTGCATATTCTGGGTGCTGCAGTGTGATTTTCACTTTTTCCACGTTTTTCAAGTTTTTTCCTAATTCAGGGTCCTACAGTGTGATTTTCTCACTTTCCACCTTTTTCAGGTTTTCTAGCCATATTTGGGGTCCTTCAGTGTGAGTTTTTAATATTCTACTTTTTTCAGGGTTTCTCGCCATAATCTGGGTCCGACAGTGTGAATTTTTAATTTTCACGTTTTTCAGGGTTTCTCAGCATATTCTGGGTCCTGCAGTGTGATTTTCTCATTTTCCAGCTTTTTCAAGTTTTTTGTAATTCTGGGTTCCTACAGTTTGATTTTCTCATTTTCCACCTTTTTCAGATTTTCTCGCCAAATTCTGGGTACTTCAGTGTGAGTTTTTAATTTTCCTCGTTTATCAGGTTTTCTCGCCATATTTGCGGTCCTTCAGTGTGAATTTTTAACTTTTCACTTTTTTCAAGTTTTTTCTTCATATTCTGGGTCTTACAGTGTCATTTTCTCATTTTCCACCTTTTTCAGGTTATCTCCTCATAGTGTGGGTTTTTAATTATCTACTTATTTCAGGGTTTCTTGCAATATTCTGGGTCCTACAGTGTGATTTTCTCATTTTCCATCTTTTCCAGGTATTCTTGGCATATTCTGGGTCCTACAATGTGAATTTTTAATTTTCCATGTTTTTCAAGGTTTCTTGCCATATTCTGGTCCTACAGTGTGAATTTTTAATTTTCCACGTTTTTCAGTATTTCTCGCCATATTCTGGGGTCCTGTAGTGTGAATATTTAATTTTCCATGTTTCTAAGGTTTTTTGCCATATTCTGGGTCCTTCAGTGTGCATTTTTAATTTTCCACGTTTTTCAGTATTTCTTGCCATATTCTGGGTAATACATTGTAAATTTTTAATTTTCCACTTTCTTCATGGTTTCTCGCCATAATCTGGATCTGACAGTTTGAATTTTTAATTTTCACGTTTTTCAGGGTTTCTCCGAAAATTCTGGGTCCTGCAGTGTGAATTTCTCATTTTCCACGTTTTTCAAGTTTGTTCGTAATTCTGGGTCCTACAGTCTGATTTTCTCATATTCCAACTTTTTAAGGTTTTGTAGCCATATTCTGGGTCCTTCAGTGTGAGTTTTTAATTTTCGACTCTTTCAGGGTTTCTCACCATATTCTGGGTACTACAGTGTGTATTTTTAATTTTCCACGTTTTTCAGGGTTTCTCTGCATATTCTGAGTTTTGCAGTTTGATTTTCTCATTTTCGTCGTTTTTCAAGTTTTATAGCAATTCTGTGTACTACAGTCGATTATTCTCATTTTCCAACTTCTTCAGGTTTTCTTGCCATATTTTGGGTCCTTCAGTGTGAGATTGTAATTTTCTACTTTTTTCAGGGTTTCTTGCCATATTCTGGGTCCTACAGAGTGTATTTTTAATTCTCCACGTTTTTCAGGGTTTCTCGGCATATTATGTGTCCTACACTGTGATTTTCTCATTTTCCACTTTTTAAAAATTTTTTTCTCATTTCGATGTCCTAAAGTGTGATTTTCTCATTTTCCACCCTTTTCAGGTTTTCTCGCCATATTCTGGGTCCTAAGTATGAGTTTTGAATTTTCCTCGTTTTTCAGGTTTTCTGGCCTTATTCTGGGTCCCTCAGTGTGAATTTTTAATTTTCCAGGTTTTTCAGGTTTTTTTTCGTCATATTCTGGGTCCTACAGTGTGATTTTCTCATTTCCACTTTTTCCAGGATTTCTTGCCAGATTCCAGGTCCTTCAGTGTGAATTTTTAATTTTCACATTTTTCACGGTTTCTCGGCATATTCTGCGTCCTGCATTGTGATTTCATCATTTTCCACGTTTTTCAAGTATTTTCGTAATTCTGGGTCCTACAGTGTGATTTTCTCATTTCCACCTTTTTCAGGTTTTCTCGCCATATTTGGGGTCCTTCAGTGTAAGTTTTTAATTTTGTACTTTTTTCAGGGTTTCTCGCCATATTCTGGGTCCTTTAATGTGAATTTATAATTTTCCAATTTTTTCAGGTTTTTCCGTCATATTCAGGGTCCTACAGTGTGATTTTCTCATTTCCACGTTTTTCAGGTTTTCTTGCCATTTTCCAGGTCCTTCAGTGTGAATTTTTAATTTTTCCACGAATTTCAGTATTTCTCACCATATTCTGGGTCCTACAGTGTGATTTTCTCATTTCCACATTTTTCAGGTTTTCTTGCCATATTCCAGGTCCTTCAGTTTGAATTTTTAAGTTTCCACGTTTTTCTGTATTTCTCAAGATATTCTGGGTAATACAGTGTGAATTTTTAATTTTCCTCTGTTTTCATGTTTTCTCCTATATTCTCTGTCTGACAGTGTGAATTTTTAATTTTCACGTTTTTCAGGGTTTCTTGGCATATTCTGGGTCTTGCAGTGTGATTTTCTCATTTTCCACCTTTTTCAAGTTTTCTCGCCATATTTGGGGTCCTTCAGTGTGAGTTTGTTATTTTCTACTTTTTTGGCTTTTCTCGCCATATTCTGGGTCCCACAGCGTGTATTTTTAATTTTCCACGTTTTCAGAGTTTCGCGGCATATTCTGGGTCCTACAGTGTGATTTTCTCATTTTCGAAGTTTTTCAAGTTTTTTCGTAATCTGGGTTCTACAGTGTGATTATTCTCATTTTCTACCTTTTTCAGGTTTTCTCGCCATATTCTGGGTCCTTCAGTGAGAATTTTTAATTTTCTACTTTTTTCAGGTTTTCTAGTCATATTCTGGGTCCTTCAGTGTGAATTATTTTTCTTTTTTTTGGTCTTTTCAAGACAGGGTTTTTCTG
The DNA here is from genome assembly GCF_978045245.1 of Mus caroli. NCBI lineage: Eukaryota > Metazoa > Chordata > Mammalia > Rodentia > Muridae > Mus > Mus caroli. The sequence continues at coordinate 855,625 of NW_028227292.1, read as the reverse complement.
TGTAGCCCTGGCTGTCCTGGCACTCACTTTGTAGACCAAGCTGGCCTCGAACTCAGAAATCCACCTGCCTCTGCTTCCCTAGTGCTGGGATTAAAGGCGTGTGCCACCTCGCTGGGCTCAGTGTGAATTTTTAATTTTCCACATTTTTCAAGTTTTTCTGTCATATTCTGGGTCCAGAGTGTGATTTTCTCATTTCCGTGTTTTTCTGGTTTTCTTGCCATTTTCCAGGTCCTTCAGTGTGCATTTTTAATTTTCCACGTTTTTCAGTATTTCTCGCCATATTCTGGGTAATACATTGTGAATTTTTAATTTTCCACTTTCTTCATGGTTTCTCGCCATAATCTGGATCTGACAGTTTGAATTTTTAATTTTCACGTTTTTCAGGGTTTCTCCGAAAATTCTGGGTCCTGCAGTGTGAATTTCTCATTTTCCACGTTTTTCAAGTTTGTTCGTAATTCTGGGTCCTACAGTCTGATTTTCTCATATTCCACCTTTTTAAGGTTTTTTAGCCATATTCTGGGTCCTTCAATGTGAGTTTTTAATTTTCGACTCTTTCAGGGTTTCTCACCATATTCTGGGTACTACATTGTGTATTTTTAATTTTCCACGTTTTTCAGGGTTTCTCTGCATATTCTGAGTTTTGCAGTTTGATTTTCTCATTTTCGTCGTTTTTCAAGTTTTATAGCAATTCTGGGTCCTACAGTGTGATTATTCTCATTTTCCAACTTTTTCAGGTTTTCTTGCCATATTTCGGGTCCTTCAGTGTGAGATTGTATTTTTCTACTTTTTTCAGGGTTTCTTGCCATATTCTGGGTCCTACAGAGTGTATTTTTAATTCTCCACGTTTTTCAGGGTTTCTCGGCATATTATGTGTCCTACAGTGTGATTTTCTCATTCTCCACTTTTTTAAATTTTTTTTTCTCATTTCTGTGTCCTAAAGTGTGATTTTCTCATTTTCCACCCTTTTCAGGTTTTCTCGCCATATTCTGGGTCCTACAGTATGAGTTTTGAATTTTCCTCGTTTTTCAGGTTTTCTGGCCTTATTCTGGGTCCTTCAGTGTGAATTTTTAATTTTGCACGTTTTTCAGGTTTTTTTCATCATATTCTGGGTCCTACAGCGTGTATTTTTAATTTTCCACGTTTTCAGAGTTTCTCGGCATATTCTGGGTCTTACAGTGTGATTTTCTCATTTCCACCTTTTTCAGGTTTTCTTGCGGTATTCCAGGTCCTTTAGTGTGAATTTTTAATTTTCCATGTTTTTAGGTATTTCTCGCCATATTATGGGTAAACAGTGTGAATTTTTAATTTTCCACTTTTTTCATGATTTCTCGCCATAATCGGAGTTTTCCAGTGTTTTTATCGCCATATTCTTGATATTACAGTATGATTTTCTCATTTTTCGATCCTTTCATGGTTTGTCACCATATTTCAGGACCTACAGTGTGATTTTCTCATTTTTCTACTTTTTCAAGGTTTATCACCATATTCTAGGTCCTATGGTGTGATTTTCTCATTTTCCACATTTTTCAGGATTTCTCGCCATATTCCGGGTCCTTTACTATGAATTTATAATTTTCCAAGTTTTTCACGTTTTTTCGTCATATTCAGGGTCCTACAGTGTGATTTTATCATTTCCAGGTTTTTCAGGTTTTCTTGCCATTTTCCAGGTCCTTCATTGTGAATTTTTAATTTTTCCACGAATTTCAGTATTTCTCACCATATTCTGGGTCCTACAGTGTGATTTTTCTCATTTCCACGTTTTTCAGGTTTTCTTGCCGTATTCCAGGTCCTTCATTGTGAATTTTTAAGTTTCCACGTTTTTTCAGTATTTCTCGCCATATTATGGGTAATACAGTGTGAATTTTTAATTTTCCACTTTTTTCATGGTTTCTCGCCATAATCGAGATTTTTCACTGTTTATATCGCCATATTCTAGGTATTACAGTATGATTTTCTCTTTTTTAGATCCTTTCATGGTTTGTCACCATATTTTCGGTCCTACAGTGTGATTTTCTCATTTTTCCTATTTTTCAAGGTTTATCACCATATTCTAGTTCCTACAGTGTGATTTTCTCATTTTCCACATTTTTCAGGATTTCTCGCCATAATCCAGTTCTTCAGTGTGAGTTTTTAATTATCCATGTTTTTCAGGGTTTCTTGCCATATTCCAGGTACTACAGTGTGATTTTCCCATCATTCGACTATACCGGGTTTCTCACCCTATTCCAAGTCCTACAGTGTTCTTTTCTCATTTTCCCTATTTTTCAGGATTTCTCACCCTATTCCAGGTCCTTCAGTATGAGTTTTTAATTTTCCAAGATTTTCACTGTTTCTTGCCATATTCCAGGTCCTTCAGTGTGAGTTTTTAATTTTCGACATTTTTCATGGTTAATCGCCATATTCTAGGTACTACAGTACGATTTTCTCATTTTTTTGACGTTTTCAGGGTTTCTCACCAGATTCCAGGTCCTACAGTGTGATTTTCTAATTTTTCGAGTTTTTCAGAGTTTCTCACCATATTCCAGGTCCTACAGTGTGATTTTCTCATTATTCGACTATACAGGGTTTCTCACCATATTCCAGGTACTAGATATGATTTTCTCATTTTTCGACTTCTTCAGGGTTTCTCAACATTTTCCAGGTTCTACAGTGTGATTTTCTCATTTTTCGACTTATTCAAGTTTTATCACCATATTCCAGGTCCTACAGTGTGATTTTCTCATTTTCCACATTTTTCAGGATTTCTTGCCATATTCCAGGCCTTCCGTGTGATTTTTTAATTATCCACGTTTTTATAGTTACTCGCCATATTCCAGGTCCTACAGTGTGATTTTTCCTTTTCAACGATTTTCAGGTTTTCTTGCCCTATTCCTGGTCCTACAGGGTAAGTTTTTAATTTTCCATATTTTTCGGGTTTCTCGCGGTATTCTAGGTACTTCAGTATGATTTCTCATTTTTTCCCCTCTTTCTGGGTTTCTAGACACATTCCAAGCCATCAGTGTGATTTTCTCATTTTCCAACTTTTTCTGGGTTTCTCTGCATTTTCCAGGTCCTAGAGTGTGATTTTCTCATTTTCCACGTTTTTTCAGGTTTTCTCACCATATTCCAGGTCATTCACTGTTTGATTTTAATTTTCCACATTTTTCAGAGTTTCTTGTCATATTCCAAGTCCTAGAGTGTGAGTTTTTAAATTTCCAACTTTTTCAGGGTTTCCTGCCATATTCCATATCCTACAGTGCGAGTTTTTAATTTTCCACGTTTTTCATGGTTTTCTTCCTATTCCAGATCCTACAGTATGATTTTCTCATTTTTCATGATTTTCAGTTTTCTTCCCATATTCCAGATCCTACAGTGTGAGTTTTTTATTTTACATGTTTTTCAGGGTTTCTTTTCATATTCCAGGTCTTATAGTGTGAGTTTCTCATTTTGAACGTTTTTCAGAGTTTTTGCCATATTATAGGTCCTGCAGTTTGAGTTCCTCGTTTTCCACGTTTTTCAGGTCTTTTCAGCATATTCCAGGTTCTGCAGTTTGAATTTCTCATTTTCCATGTTTTTCATTGTTTCTTGCCATATTCCATATCCTACAGTGTGATTTTCTCATTTTTCATGATTTTCAGGTTTTCTTGCCATATTCCAGATCCTAGAGTGTGAGTTTTTAATTGTCCAACATTTTCAGGTTTTCTTGCTATAAACCATGTCCTACAATGTGAGTTTCTCATTTTCCACGTTTTTCATGTTTTCTCTCCATATTCCTGTTCCTACAATGTTAGTTTTTAATTTTCCACGTTTTTCAGGGTTTCTCGCCATATTCCAGGTCCTGCAGTTTGAATTTCTTAATTTCCACGTTTTTCAGTGTTTCTAGTCATATTCTAGGTCCTACAGTGAGATTTTATCATTTTTCATGATTTTCAGGTTTTCTCGCCATATCCCAGGTCCTTCAGTGTGAGTTTTTTTTTTTTTTTTAATTTATTATATGCAAGTACACTGTACCTGTCTTCACACACTCCAGAAGAGGGCGCCAGATCTCTTTACAGATGGTTGTGAGCCACCATGTGGTTGCTGGGTCTTGAACTCTGGACCTTTGGAAGAGCAGTCAGGTGCTCTTACCCACTGAGCCATCTCACCAGCCCTCAGTGTGAGTTTTTAATTTTCCACGGTTTTCTGTGTTTCTTGCCATATTCCATATCCTACCATTTGAGTTTCTTTTTGTTCACATTATTCAGGGGTTCTTGCCATATTCTAGGTACTGCAGTGTGATTTTCTCATTTTTCATTATTTTTAGGTTTTTTAATTATCCGATTTTTTCAGGTTTTCTCCCATATTCTAAGTCCTGCAGTGTGATTTTGTCATTTTCCACCTCTTTCAGGGTTTCTCGCCATATTCCAATTCCTGCAGTTTGATTTTGTCATTTTCCACCTCTTTCAGGGTTTCTTGCCACATTCCAGGTCCTCCAGTTTGAGTTTCTCCTTTTCCACGTTTTATAGGGAATCTTGCCATATTCCAGGTCCTAGAGTGTGAGTTTTTAATTTTCCAGGTTTTTCAGGATTTCTCACCATATTCCAGGTCCTACAGTGTGATTCTCTCATTTTCCACAATTTTAAGGTTTTCTTTCCATATTCCAGTTCTTATAGTTTGAGTTTCTCATTTTTCACATTTTTCAGTTCTTCTCACCATATTCCAGGTCCTAGAGTGTGAGTTTTTAATTTTCCACGTGTTTCAGGGTTTCTTGCCATATTCCAGATTCTAAAGTGTGATTTTCTCATTTTCTGTGATTTTTTTCAGGTTTTCTTGCCATATTCCCAGTCCTATAGTATAAGTTTTCAATTTCCCATGTTTGTCAAGGTTTCTTGACATATTCCAAGTCCTATAGTTTGAGTTTCTCATTTTTCGGTGTTTCTAGCCTTATACAAGGTCCTGCAGTGTTATTTTCTCATTTTCCACCTTTTTCTGGGTTTCTTGCCATATTCCAGGTCCTAAAGAGTGAGTTTCTTATTTTCCACCTTTTTCAGGTTTTCTCAACATATTCCAGATCCAACCGTGTGAGTTTTTAATTTTCCAAGTTTTTCAGAGTTTCTCAGCATATTCCAGATCCTACAGTTTGGGTTTCTTATTTTCCAAGTCTTTCAGTGTTTCTCTCCATATTCCAGGTCCTACAGTGTGATTTTCTCATTTTTCATACTTTGCAGGTTATTGGGTGTGAGTTTTTTATTTTCAATTTTTTTCAGGTTTTCCTGCCATATTCCACGTCCTACAGTTTGATTTTCTAATTTTCAGGATTTCAAGTTTTCTTGTCATATTTTAGGTCCTACATTGTTAGTTTTTTTTTTTTATTTTCCACTTTTTAAAGGTTTTCTTACTATATTCCATGTCCTACAGTATCATTTTCTGATTTTCCACGTTTTTCAGGGTTTCTCGCCATATTCCATGTCCTACAGGTTTAATTTTTAATTTTCCACATTTTTCAGAGTTTTTCACCATATCCCAGTTCCTACAGTTTTAATTTCCATTTTCCATGTTTTTTAGAGTTTGTCGCCATATTCAAGGACCTACAGTGTGAGTTTTTAATTTTCCATGTGTTTCAGGGTTTCTTGCCATATTCCAGCTTCTACAGTTTGATTTTCTCATTGTTCATGATTTTCAGGATTTCTTGCCATATTCCCAGTCCTATAGTGTAAGTTATCAATTTTCCATATTTGTCAAGGATTCTCAACATATTCCAAGTCCTATAGTTTGAGTTTCTCATTTTTCAGTGTTTCTAGCCTTATACCAGGTCCTGCCGTGTTATTTTCTAATTTTCTTTTTTTTTTAAAGATTTATTTATTTATATATGTAAGTACACTGTAGCTGTCCTCAGACACTCGAGAAGGGGGAGCCAGATCTCGTTACAGATGGTTGTGAGCCACCATATTTTCTTGCCATGTCCCTGGTGCTACACTGTTATATTTTTATTTTCCACGTTCTTCAGGTTTTCTCGCCATATTCCAGGTCCTACAGTGTGAGTTTTTAATTTCTACGTTTTTCAAGGTTTCTCTCCATATTCCAGGTCCTACAGTGTGATTTTCTCATTTTCAATGAATTTCCGTTTTCTTGCCATATTCCAGGTCCTACAGGGTAAGTTTTTAATTTTTCACGTTTTTCACGGTTTCTTTCGATATTCCAGGTACTGCATTATGATTTTCTCATTTTCCCCTCTTTCCGGGTTTCTAGACACATTCCAGGTCCTACAGTGTTGTTGTCTCATTTTCCACTTTATTCCACGTTTCTTCCCATATTCCAGGTCCTACAGCATGAGTTTCTCATTTTCCACGTTTTTTTTTTTTTCAGTGTTTCTTGCCATATTCCAGGTCCTACAGTGTTTGTTTTTAAATTTCCACGTTTTTCAGGGTTTCTCATCATATTTCTGTTCCTACCGTTTGAGTTTATATTTTTCACATTTTTCAGTATTTGTTGCCATATACCTGGTCGTAGAGTGTAAGTTTTTAAATTTCCACTGTTTTTCAGGGTTTCTCACAATATTCCAGGTCCTACATTGTGAGTTTTTAATTTTCGACGTTTTTCAGGGTTTATCGCCATATTCAAGGTCTACAGTGTGATTTTCTCATATTTGATGATTTTCACTTTTTCTTTCCATATTTCAGTTCCTACAGTGTTATTTTTTATGTTTCATGTTTTTTAGGGTTTCTCTGTCACTGTGCTCAACTGTGGTTTTACAATGCTCCACTGTGATGTCCCACTTCTCTACGCTGTTGTCACCCTGCTCTAATGTGATCTCACAGTGCTCCACTGTGGTGTCACAGTGCTCCACTTCGTTGTCACAATGCTCCACTTTGGTGTCACAGTATGCCACTGTGGTATCAGAGTTCTCCTCTCTGGTGTCACAATGCTCCACTGTGGTGTCACATGCTCCACTGTGTTGTCAGAGTTCTCCACTGTAGTTTCATTGTGGTTCACTGTGGGGAGACAGTGCTGCACTGTGGTATCACAGTGGTCCACTGTTGTGTCACAGTGCTCACTTTGGTTTATCAGTGCTCTACTGTGGTATCCCAGTTCTCCACTGTCATGTCACAGTGCTCCACTCTACTGTCACCGTGCTGCTCTGTGTTGTCACAGTGCTCACTGTGGTTTATCAGTGCTCTACTGTGGTATCATATTACAGTGCTCCACTGTCATGTCACAGTGCTCCACTCTACTGTCACCATGCTGCTCTGTGTTGTCACAGTGCTCCACTGTGGTGTCACACTGCTACACTATTGTGTCACAGTGTTCCACCTTTCTGACACAGTTCTCCACAGTGATGTAAGTGTACTCCCCTCACTGTCACACTGCGGCACTGTCGTGTCACAGTGCTCAACTGTCATGTCACAATGCTCCACTCTGATGCCACAGTGGTCCACTGTGCTGTCACAGTGGTCACAGTGGTTAATTTTTCACGTTTCACTCTGATGTTGCACTGCTCTACTCTGTTGTCACACTCCTCCACTGTGGTGTCATTGTGCTCCTCTGTGCTGTCACAGTGCTCCTCTTCATTGTCACAGTGCTCCATGGTGCTGTCACCCTACTCCTCTGTGGTGTCACATTTCTCCACTGTGGTGTCACAATGCTCCACTGTGGTGTCACATTCTCCACTGTGGTTTCACATGCTCCAGTGTGTTGTCATATACTCTAAAGATGCTCCAACACAGAACAAAGATACGTGCACCAATATGTTCACTGAACCCTAATTTTTAATAACCATGAGCTGGAAACAACCCAGATGTCCCTCTATGGAAGAATTGTTACAGAAACTGTGGTACATTTACACAATGGAATACTACCCAGATATTAAAAATTGATCGCAACATAAACGTTGTAGGCACATGGATGGAACTAGAAAATATTTTCTTGAGTGAGGTAACCCAAATCCAAAAGGCCTTGCATGGTATGTACTCACCAATAAGTGGATTTTAGCCCAAAAGCTCAGAATACCCATGTGACAACTAAAAGTAAAATGAAGTTTTACAAGAAGGGAGACCAAAGTGTCCGTTATTCAAACCTACTTAGAAGAGGTAACAAAATAATCATGGCAGGCAGAGGAAGGGGTATCAGGGTGGGAGAGAGAAAGGGAGGGGAAGAAAGAAGGAAGGACAAGGTCAGGTATGGGAAGAGACAGGAAAGACGTCTAGAGGGCCAGGAGAATGAATAGGAATAAGTAGCAGCGGGGTTTGGGGAACTAGGAGGTGCACTAGAAATTCCCAGAAGCCAGGAATCAAGAGGTTTCCAGAACTCAATGGCATAACAACAGCTGAAATACAGGGGAGATGGAGCCTGAAGGGACTACATCCAGGAGATGGACATGGGACTCAGTTGAGGGATGGGGACACCCACCCATTTAAAAAAAATACCGAAAATTGTCTCTGTCTAAAGGAAATTTAGGGACAAAAATGGAGCAGAGACTGAAGGAAAGGCCATCCAGAGACTATAGCACTGTATTCTACCCACAGACACAAAACCCCAACACTACTGCTGATGCCAAGGTGTGCTTACAGACAGGAGCCTTGTATGTCTGTATATCCTCTGAGAGCCTCTGTAAGCAACTGACTAAGACAGATGGAGAAACTCACAGTAACTATTGGACTGAGTGTAAGGACCCCAATGGAAAAATTAGTAGAAGGGCTGAAGGAGCTGAAGGGAATGGCAACCCCACAGGACGAACAACAGTATCAATTAACCAGACCCCTCCGAGCTCCCAGGGAGTAATCTACCAACTAAAGGAGTATACATGGGCGGGTTCATGACTAAAAATACTTATGTAGCAGAGAACTACCTTGTCTGGCGTCAGTGGGAGGAGTGGCACTTGGTCCTGTTGAGGCTTTATACCCCAGAGAAGGGGGATACTAGAGGGATTAGATGGGAGTGGCTGGGTGGGGAGGGGGAAAAGTTGGGCCTCAGGGAGGGGAGAGCAGGAGTGGGATAACACTTGAAATATAAACAAGTGAAATGATTAATACATATTAAAGTGTGGAGGGGTTGAGATCATCCTTGGTTTTGTATTGGATGTGAAGCCTGCCTGGGAAAATGGGAGGAGAAGTGGAGAGGGAAAGAAAGAGCAAGGGGCAGAGAAATCAAGTCCATCTTGAGCTGTGTGCCAAGATGCTGTCTAGAAGACAATCGATTAAGAAAATAGAACAGAGTCTGTTGGCTCCAGCTTAGACTCTATTGCTGCCTTTGACCTCCTCTCCCTTCCTCCTCCACGTTGATGACTCTGTGGTTTAATGCCAGCTGATACTCTAGCCAGAACACAAACACCTGGAGTAGTACTCTTAGGGGTAATTCTTCACAAACCATGCCAATAGCCAATCTTCACTCTTCAGTGCAACAGAAGGAAGGAGGATGGGAGTAAGGAGACGGTGGAAGGAAATAGAAAAAGATGGAAGGACAAAGGAAAGAAAGGAGAGTCACTAACAAGATATACGTTATCAAAGACACTGTGAGTGACCAGTCCATTTCCCAGAATATAGTGAAGTAATACTAGCTTTACCAAAACAATTATTTGGTGTCAATTTATTGATTTCCTTAGTTGTTTACTAAAGTGTTGCTTGCACTCTGTTTGCAGAGCCCAGCTTCACTTGCTACCTGAACCAGAGAGGCCTAAAGAGCCAGGTGAGGCAGTGGCACATTACCCTTCCCAGCCTGCTGACTGATGACAGCACTTAAACACTAGCTGTCCACCCTACCTTATGGTTTTAAAGTATAAAATGAAATTACAAAGACTTGCAGGAGCTGTCTTGGTTTTGGTCCACCTTTGACATCTCTCTTCCACTCTCAGTTGTTTCCGTGTGCTTATTCCAGGAAGGTTCTCCCAACAATCACTGTTCTTGGACTCAAAGTATCTGTTTTTTTTTCTTTCTTTCAGAGTGCTCCCTAAATCACAGACCAATTTGCTGGAGTCCAAATCATAGTCCAACAGCAGGCTTTTTCCCACCTTGAAAGAATGTTAGAAGTCACAGAACTGGCTCTTATTCTTTTTTTTTTTAATTTTTAATATTTTTATTACATATTTTCCTCAATTACATTTCCAATGCTATCCCAAAAGTCCCCCATAGCGCCCCCCACTTCCCTACATACCCATTCCCATTCTTTTGGCCCTGGCATTCCCCTATATTGGGGCATATAAAGTTTGCAAGTCCAATGGGCCTCTCTTTCCATTGATGGCCGACTAGGCCATCTTTCGATACATATGCAGCTAGAGACAAGAGCTCCGGGGTTCTGGTTAGTACATCATGTTGTTCCAACAATAGGGTTGCAGATCCCTTTAGCTCCTTGGGTACTTTCTCTAGCTTCTCCATTGGGAGCCCTGTGATACATCCAATAGCTGACTGTGAACATCCACTCCTGTGTTTGCTAGGCCCCGGCATCGTCTCACAAGAGACAGCTATATTTGGGTCCTTTCAGCAAAATCTTGCTAGTGTATGCAATGTTGTCAGCGTTTAGAAGCTGATTATGGGACGGATCCCTGGATACGGCAGTCTCTAAATGGTCCATCCTTTCATCACAGCTACGAACTTTGTCTCTGTAACTCCTTCCCTGGGTGTTTTGTTCCCAAGTCTAAGAAGGTGCACAGTGTCCACGCTTTGGTCTTCATTCTTCTTGAGTTTCATGCCTTTAGCAAATTGGCTCTTATTCTTAAATAGAAATTCACACCGAAGATCACCCATTAATTATCCGGGTTAATTCACTAAAATTATTATTCTCCCTGGACCCTCCCAGGTCCCCAATCATTATTTCAGTCCACAGTCACTGTCAAACAAGCAAACTCTCTTTTTTGGCCTTCCTGCTCATCCATCTTCTAGTCTGTTTTCTGCCTCCCTCTCTAGTTGAGGGAAGTAAAAGACTTTCGCACTGATAGGAGCTGATCCATCACAGCTTGTTTTATTTAAAAAACAAAAATAAACCCTCTCCCGGGTTTTATCAGCCATGTAGACCAGAATAGACTAAATTTGCCTTTGTGAGGTTGTTACTAAAAACATGAAGTGACATGGATATCACTCACTCCTGTATGGGCAGTACTTCGGCGGCTAGGTTAAGGAGATTTCAAAGTCAGCCTGGGAACCAGCCAGGGGGCCAGGGTTGTGGGGGCAGTGGACAAAAGAGCTAAATGTATTTAGTTCTTCCCTTATTAATGACCTCTTCTTTCAGCTAACACCTACTTTTGCCTCTTCTAAAAGTAGCTAACAGTTACTTTTGCCTATTAGCTAAGCGCATGAAAGTGATGCTGAGAGAGAAGTTGGGGTAGCCCCCTACTGAAAAAGGAAAGAGCTCAGCTGATTCTGTAAGGCTGGATAGAAGAAATCAGGGCCTTCTCTGCATCCCACATGTACAGTCGCAGGACTGAATGCAACCTTGGAAGCCTGGCCACTGTTCAGGACCTTGAAGATTTCGCTGGGAGCCTCTAAGTGTAGACACCAGTGCACCAGAGGTATCAGGGTTCGAATCAAGCCTCCCACCCCGGAGAGATGCCCGAAGCGACTCCTTAGAGGAGTCCCTCTCTTCTTTCATGGTATCTGGCAGTTTACCCAGTGGTGAAAATTTGGCAGAATCTGAGGCTTGTTCGATTAAGTCCACACTGCCCCTTCCAGCTCACAGAACCCTAGAAGGACTCATTCCTCCTACTCGCATCTATTCATTCTCTGCACAGGAATCCACCTTGTGATTTCAAAACAATGAGCTGGGAGACCCAGGCTCAGTCAGGACTCTACAGAGGCCAGAGGGCTGACTGTGGTTCTTGGAGTATGTTTCCTATCCGAAGTGCAAGGTCTTCTTTAATGTAAAAATCCTTTGCCATTTATGGAGATTATGGAAAAAAGGGAAGTTCCAAGGCAGATTCGCAAAGCTGAGACCCTAGCCAGGTTTGGCAGCACCTCTCCTTTCTTTGATCTGCGCACCAGGGAACCTGAAAAATACTAGTCCAGCAAATCTGAAGATGTCACAGGCTCTTGACTACTTTTTGGGTCCTGTGGGTTGGACCCAAGCAAATTAGTGATGATTAAAAGCCAGTGATCTGGAACCAGATTTGCACTTAAGGGCTACTGGCAAATTTCAAAGCGGTTTTTATTTGCCAGCCACATGTCTTACAGCTAGCCTCACAATCCTGTTTTAGCTATTTGTGTTTCTTCTCATGTAGCTCAGGGTATGTCAAATACACTAAAGACCTGACTAGAAGCTGGTGCATCTCAGAGGCCTGCTCCAGTTCTCACTGATTTGCCAGAGCAGCTGGATTGATTTTTTTTAATTCCAACATTTTCCAATATTTGTGTCCTTCAGGCTAATTTGAATAATGCCAGCAATACTTGGTGGACATTTTGAGTTATGAGCTGATGCTGTAGCTCATCTAATTGCTTGCCTAAACCTGGGTTCCAACCTGAACACCAGATTAATACACATGCCTATCTTTCCAGCACACAAGAAGTGAAGGCATGAAGATTAGAAATGCAGCTATCCTTGAATTTGTCAGGAGCAGCCTAAGGTAAAGGAAAAAGACTCTGCCTAAAACAGAAAACAAGGTCCAAAGAAACCAACCAAAAATACCACTTTGGGTAATTACGAATTTCAATTTTCATTTGTTTAGTCATACCTTCTAAGGAGCCAAGGTTGACTTTTAATCCTCAGGGTTTGATTGGCAAAAGAAGAGGACTGGTCCAAGATTTGAACCTAGGAAGATCCTCTCAGACCCTAAGCGAGAATCCTCTAGGGGTAGGACTAACAAGCCTTAAAGAGAAGCTCCAGCTAGTCTTTCTAAGAGGGATATCTTGGAATCCTCTGGTTGAATTCAGTAAACACCAAAAGAACTGAGTTTCAAATCTACCTGAAAAGGGTAATCCAAGATTACCCAGTGCGCCAGTTGCTCGAGAATGTCAAAACTAGTGTAGAGTCTGTAACACTTGCACCCACTGCAATTTAGTACACCCAGTGCTGCTTCAAGCAGAGCAAAAGACCCACCAAATGCTCCCTACCTCCAGTTCTAATGTCAGAGATAATGAAAGCAGAACCCCAACCATGGGGCACTCTTGGGAAGAGCCAGCATTGTCTCCAGTCGAGACCCAACTAAAATAACATCTCGTCCAACTTTGGGCTCAAACCAACGAACCTGAGATTAATAAACTCGTGCTCTAATGACTGTGCTAGATGGGGAACTGTTCTTTAGCTTAGAAGTTTACTAATTGTGACCACCACTGGGTAAGCATCCCCAGAGCAAATCCTTGGTGAGCACCTGCTCCGTTGCCATATCATAGAAATACAATGCAGACAGGCAAAGCCATGGCTGGCACTGGAGGAGCATGGTTAAACCTGTTTCCATCGCTGTAGCAGGTCTTTGCGCATCTGATCAGTATTTGCTTACTAAACTGTATATTGGCCTCAAGTGACGTTCGTGTTGTCTTATGTTTCCCCCAAATTGAACGTAATCTAAATGTAAGAAATGTCTCCTGTGAGTCTGGCACCCTGATTTTTTTGTTAACAGACATAGCGTGTCAAGTCTGAGCCTAGGTGGCACAGGATCTGGGAGCTGACTTAGGGTGGCCATAGGGGCCAACAGGTCAGTCAAGGGAATCCAACTAGAGCTCAAATGACTAACCTAGATGTCAGTAGGGTTAAGTTGGGGATCCTAGTGAGAGTCCAACCAATCCAGGGGTACGGATCTGAGCCAAAGGAGGCTCAGGCAATGTCCTATCCACACCCACCCTCGGGGCTTCTCCTAGGTCCTTTTCTGTCAGAGTGCCAGGAATCTGGTTATTACCTATGCCTCTGGAATGGGACCTATCACCCTGCACACAGAATACCAGACACTTCCATTGAAGCATCAAGAACACAGAGCAATGGCTGTCTGTCTTCAGGTGTATCCTATCCTCTAGTCTTATTTCCAAATTAAGGGCTTGGCTGAGCTGCCTCATTATGTAATTGCAAACCTTCCTAATCGTGGAAGGAAGAGGCACAAAAGAACCAGCATAGGAAGGAACCAATCATCACCTCCCTGCAACCCCAACTTAAAGGGGTTCACGTGTGACTTTCCTAAGGTTGGAAAAATCTCCACCGACATGCCACACTGTAGCCTCTTGTAGTTTTAAATATTCACTTACTGTATGCTTTTATATGAAGAAATACTTGGTTTCTCTTTTCTATTTCTAAGATTACCAGACCTTTTTCTGTTTAGAGAATATGCACATGACTATCCTTGAGATACAGTCAATATAACTGTTGCTCATAGAACTTAATTGTTTTCTTGATATTTTTAAAGGTAAATGGCAGAGTTTGTTTAAAAAATATTTTGCAGTTATTTATTTGTGTGAGTGATGAAACTCTGATTTTTCAAATCTGTCAAGAGGTACGATGACCTCCCCTCTCTCTCTCTCTCAAAAGCCCTCTTTCCTCTCTCTCAATGATGTATTGTAATTATAGTGTAAGGGTGTTTTGCATGTGTATACTGTGCCCACAGAAGCCAGAACAGGTTATCAGATCCCCTGGAACTGGAGATGGGCCACCATATAGTTGCTGGTAGTTGATCCCAGGTTCTCTGGAAGAGGAGACAATGCTGTTAATTGTTGAGCCCTTTCAGTGTCCCCACCCATCTTTAAATTTTTAGAAGTATATGTGAGGCTGTGTTTATGTACATCATATGCAGACCATAAGAGGGATTTAGATTCTCCAGAATCTGACACCCTCTTCTGGAGTGTCTGAAGACAGCTACAGTGTACTTATATCTAATAAATTCATAAATAAATAAATAAACATTTTTTAAAAGGATAAAAAAAAAAGAAAGTCCAGGCAGGACTGCCATTTGCATGTTCATAGGAGAAACCTGGAGAGAGAGCAGTCTAACCTCAGCAGGTTGCTTCCCTCTGAATGGTAGCTCAGAGTGTAATCCTGGCAAGACAGGCAAATCACTGATTTCAAGGACTGCCTGGTTCAGGACAGCCAATGCTATGAAGAGAAAGGAGCTATGTAGTGAAAACAAAGCAAGGAAACACTAACCAGGAAAAAGAATAGACAGTGTAGCTTGTGATAGGGTACCATCAAGAGAAAGCCTTCTGTTACCACTTACAAACACAAGAAGCCTTGCACCCTTCCGCCCAGGTTATTACCACTGGTTATGACCACAAGACTTGGGTTCTTATGTCTATAGGAAGCACCTGTCTGTGCCTTTAAGTACCATTGAAAGATCAGGGCTATAATTCATCTGTAACAAGCAACAGTGGTATGAACCTGCAGCCTTTGAAAACAACTCATTTTTTAAAAAAGCAGGGGACACAACTGAGCTGTAGAGCTCCTCAAGTTCAGCCCTATTACTTGGTAGGGAAACAGCCTCAGTGTCCAGAGCTGAGGTCTCACAGGCAATCTGCTGCAATTTTTGAGTACCATCTAGAGAGAGAAAAGATATGATGTGGTTGCTTAATTTATGTATTTTATTATTTCTATTTGTTGTTTTGTTTTATTTGGTTTTAGATAAGGCCTCAGTCTGTAGCTCTGGATGACCCAGGACTGACTACATGTGTTAATTAGGGTTTCACAGCTGAGAATAGACACCAAGAACAAGGTAAGACTTAGAAAACCCGACATTCAGGGGTGGCTCAAGCTCTTAATGAGAGCGCTCGGGAGGCAGAGGCAATCAGTTTCTGAGTTCGAGGCCAGCCTGGTGAAAGAAAGACAGACAGACAGACAGATCAGTAAAATAAAAGCCAGAACCTTCTCTGCTTTTGCTTTCTTTTGCCTCAAGGTAGGGTTTCTCTTGGTGTAGCCCAGGCAGTATGTTCTACCTCAAACTCACAGAGGTCCTCTCTGCCTGCCTGCCTTTGCCATCCACACAGCCTGACAGAAGCCAGAATCTCTTTTTCCGTCTTATTTATATATTTGTTTGTTTGCTTGCTTGCTTGCTTGCTTGTTTGTTGTTATTATTACTATTAGTTTTCAATGTAAGTGTGTGTGTGTGTGTGTGTGTGTGTGTGTGTGTGTGTGTGTGCTCTATCTGCTGCCTATATGACTACATGCCAGAAGAGGGCACCATAACCTAGGACAAGTCACCATGCAACCCCTGAGAATTAATTTTAAAAAAAAGGAAATTCTAATCACATAGAAGGTAGATATCAGCGAGGCTGTCAGAGTGCTTTTCAAGGCTTACTGTAAATAATAAAAATTGTGTGTCTTTTACCAAACAACAAAAGGGAAGGGAGGTGGTGTGCCTGCATGTCTGTTGTCTGCATGTCTACTTCCTTGTTCTGTCACTCGGTTGAACATTGACCTCACCATGCTGAAAGGCGACATGTGGATGGCAGCCATCTTGTCTGCTGACTGACCACCCTTCTCAAGATGGAGGTGGCTGGCCTTCACGAGACCTATTGTTCCAGGTTGCTTCTGTTTCTTCCCCTTCTTTCCCAGCTACTAGTGGAATAGAACTTAACTGAATCCAGTGCAGAAGGGTGAGGAGTCACTGAAAAGCCACCAGCAGTCATGGCCCCATGTTTTTCTCTTGCTTTTTGTCTATTACTTTTTTATTATTTTTAGGAGGGAGGGGCGTTCAAAACAGTGTTTCTTGGTGTAGCCCTGGGTGTCTTGGAACTCACTCTGTAGACCAGGATGGCCTGGAATGCAGAAATCTGCCGGCCTCTGCCTGCCAAGTGCTGGGATTAAAGGGGTGCTCCACCACACCCGGCTTCCTTGATTATTTCAAAGAATCCGTGGGAAATATGATTTCTTTAATCTGTGTACCCTAGACTAACACACACATGCACACAAACAGGGAGTGAGAGAGAAAGATAAGGAGGAATGACATGAATTTTAGGAAAAAGAGATATTAATGGATTAATATTACTTCTATTCATACATATATACATACATACATACACAGAATTAGAGTAGAGCTGAGGCAATTGTGGAACACACCTTTAGCCTCAGGCAGATTTCTGCATTCAAGGTCACCCTGGCTTACAGAGGAAGTTCCAAGTCAGCCAGGGCTGCACAGAGAAACCCGTTCTGAGAAAAAAATAATAATTGAAAGAAAGAAAGAGAGAAAGAAAGAAAGAAAAAAGAAAGAAAGAAAGAAAGAAAGAGGATAAAAAGTTTTTAAAAATTAAGAAAAAAAAATTACCAGATTACCATCAAGCACACACAGCAATGGCTGTCTTCAGGTGTATCCTTTCAGCCTCCAAAACAAAAAGCAATGGCTGTCTGTCTTCAGGGGTATGCTATTCTCGAGTCTTATTTCCAACCTAAGAGCTGGCCTGAGCTGCCTCATTATGTAATTGCAAACTTTCCTTGGTTTGTCTTTTCCATTTCTAAGACTAACAGACCTTTTTCTATTTAGAGAATATGCTCATGACTGTCCTTTAGATATAGTAAATATAACTGTTGCTCATAGAACTTGTTTTCTAGGAATTTTTAAAGGTAAATGGCAGAGTTTATTTATAAAAAATATTTTGCATTTATTTATTTGTGTAAGTGATGAAGCTCAGGTCTTCAAACTCGTCAGGAGGTATGATTACCTCCCCTCTCTCTCACCCCATCTCTCTCCTTTCTCTCAATGATCTATTTTATTTTTAGTGTAAGGGTGTTTTGAATGTGTATGCTGTGCCCACAGACTCCAGAACAGAGTATTAGATCCCCTGGAACTGGAGATGGGCCACCATATATATACTGGTAATTGAGCCCAGGTTCTCTGGAAGAGGAGACAATGCTCTTAATTGTTGAGCCCTCTCTGTAGCCCCATCTTTCATTATTTTTTTTTGAGTATATGTGAGGCTGTGTTTATATACATCATATGCAGACAATAAGAATGATTTAGATTCTTCAGAATCTGACACTCTCTTCTGGAGTGTCTGAAGATAGCTACAGCATACTTAAATATAATAAATAAATAAATCTTTTAAAAGAAAAGGAAAAGAAAAAAAGAAAGACCAGGCCTGCCATATGCATGTTCATAGAGGAAACTGGAAGAGACCCCAATCTAACCTCAGCAGGGTGCTTCCTTCTGGATGGTAGCTCACAGTTTCATCCCAGCAAGACAGGCAAATCACTGAGTTCAAGGACAGTAAGGTTCAGGACCACCAAGGTTAGGAAGGGAAAGGGGCTATGTAGAGAATACAAAGCAACAAAACAACAACAAGGAAAAAGAAGTGACAGTGTAACTTGGGGTAGGGTACCAACAAGAGAAAGCCTTCTGTTACCACTTACAAACACCAGTAGCCTTGCACCCTTCTGCCCAGGTCCCTGTGTTCCTTTCTAGGAATTCTTAGGATGACAGGGGGTGGGGGAATCCAGATTAACTTTTAATAACAAAGACTTGGCCTTTTATGTCTATAGGAAGCCAGTCTCAGTGCCTTTAACTACCACTGAAAGTTCAGGGCTGTTTCTCAACTGTAACAAGCAACAGTGCTAAGAACCTGCAGCCTTTGAAAACAACTTTTTTTAAAAGTGGGGGACACAACTCAGCAGTAGAACCCCTCAGGTTCAGCCATAATACTTGTTAGGGAAACAGCCTCAATGTCCAGAGCTGAGGTCTCATGGGTGAACTGCTTCAAGCTCTGAGTATCATCTAAAGAAAGTAAAGATATCATGTGGTTGCTTAATTTATTTATTTTATTATTTCTATTTTTTGTTTTGTTTTGTTTTGTTTTATATAATGCCTCACTCTGTAGCTATGGCTGACCTAGGACTGACTACATGTCTTAATTAGGGTTTCACAGCTGAGAAACAGACACCATACCAATGTAAGACTTAGAAAACCCAACATTCAGTGGTGGCTCGAGCTCTTAATGAGAGCACTCTGGAGGCAGAGGCAGTCAGTTTCTGAGGTCGAGGCCAGTCTGGTTAAACACAGGGTCAGGCATGCAGTGCTAGGTTAGGCGGGGCTAGGCTAAGCAGGGGTAGGCTAAGCAGTGCTAGGCAGGGCAGGGCAGGGCTAGGCTAGGCTAGACTAGGCTAGGCAGGGAAGGGCTGGGCTAGGCAGGGCAGGGCTAGGCAGGGAAGGGCTGGGCTAGGCAGGGCTTGGCAAGGCAGGGCTAGTGAGGGCTGGGCTAGGCAGGGCTATGGAGGGCTGGGCTAGGCAGGCCTAGGCTAGGCTAGGCAAGGCAGGGCCATATTCTGAGTCCCATAGTGTGAATTTTTAAATTTCACGATTTTCAGGGTTTCTCGGAATATTCTGGGTCCTGAAGTGTGATTTTCTCATTTCCCAAGATTTTCAAGTTTTTCCATTATTCTGGGTCCTTCAGTGTGATTTTCTCATTTTCCACCTTTTTCAGGTTTTTTCGCCATATTCGGGGTCCTTCAGTGTGAGTTCTTAATTTTCTACTTTTTTCAGGGTTTCCCGCCATATTCTGGGTCCTACAGAGTATATTTTTAAATTTCCAAGTTTTTCTGTGTTTCTCTGTATATTCTGGGTACTACAGTGTGATTTTCTCATTTTCCACTTTTTTCAATTATTTTCGCATTACTGTGTCCTACAGTATGATTTTCTCATTTTCCACCTTTTTCTGGTTTTCTCGCTATATTTGGGGTCCTTCAGTATGAGTTTTTAATTTTCTACTGTTTTCAGGGTTTCTTGCCATATTCTGGGTCCTAAGAATATATTTTTAATTTTCCACGTTTTTCAGGGTTTCTCGGCATATTCTGGGCATATTCTTTGTGATTTTCAAATTTTCCACTTTTTTCAATTTTTTTCGCATTACTATGTCCTACAGTATGATTTTCTCATTTTCCACCTTTTTCAGGTCTTCTCGATATATTTGGGGTCCTTCAGAGTGAGTTTTTAATTTTCTACTTTTTTCAGGTTTTCTCGCCATATTCTGGGTCCTTCAGTGTGAGTTTTTAATTTTCCTCGTTTTTCAGATTTTCTCGCCATATTCCAGGTCCTTCGGTGTGAATTTTTAATTTTCTACTTTTCCATGATTTTTAGTCATATTCTGGGTCCTACAGTATGATTTTCTCATTTCCACGTTTTTAGGTTTTCTTGCCATATTCCAGGTCCTTCAGTGTGAATTTTTAATTTTTCACGTTTTTCAGTATTTCTCCCAATATTCTGCGTAATACAGTGTGATTTTTTAATTTTCCACTTTTTTCATGGATTCTCGCCATAATCGAGATTTTTCAGTTTTTTTATTGCCATATTCTAGGTATTACAGTATGATTTTCTCATTTTTTGATCCTTTCATGGTTTGTCACCATATTTCAGGTCCTACAGTGTGATTTTCACATTTTTCGAATTTTTCAAGTTTTATCACCATATTCCAGGTCCTACAGTGTGATTTTCTCATTTTCCACATTTTTCAGGATTTCTCGCCATATTCCAGTTCTTCAGTGTGAATTTTTAATTTTTTATGTTTTTCAGTATTTCTTGCCATATTCTGCGTAATACAGTGTGAATTTTTAATTTTCCACTTTTTTTCATGGAATCTCGCCATATTCTGTGTCCAACATTGTGAATTTTTAATTTTCACGTTTTTCAGGTTTCTCTGCATATTCTGGGTCCTTCAGTGTGATTTTCTCACTTTCCACCTTTTTCAGGTTTTCTCGCCATATTTGGGTTCCTTCCGTGTGAGTTTTTTTTTTTTTGATTTTTAATATTTTTATTACATATTTTCCTCAATTACATTTCCAGTGCTATCCCAAAAGTCCCCCATAGCGCCCCCCACTTCCCTACCCACCCATTCCCATTCTTGTGGCCCTGGCATTCCCCTATATTGGGGCATATAAAGTTTGCAAGTCCAATGGGCCTCTCTTTCCATTGATGGCCGACTAGGCCATCTTTCGATACATATGCAGCTAGAGACAAAAGCTCCGGGGTTCTGGTTAGTACATCATGTTGTTCCAACAATAGGGTTGCAGATCCCTTTAGCTCCTTGGGTACTTTCTCTAGCTTCTCCATTGGGAGCCCTGTGATACATCCAATAGCTGACTGTGAACATCCACTCCTGTGTTTGCTAGGCCCCGGCATCGTCTCACAAGAGACAGCTATATTTGGGTCCTTTCAGCAAAATCTTGCTAGTGTATGCAATGGTGTCAGCGTTTAGAAGCTGATTATGGGACGGATCCCTGGATACGGCAGTCTCTAAATTGTCCATCCTTTCATCACAGCTACGAACTTGGTCTCTGTAACTCCTTCCCTGGGTGTTTTGTTCCCAATTCTAAGAAGGTGCACAGTGTCCACGCTTTGGTCTTCATTCTTCTTGAGTTTCATGCGTTTAGCAAATTGTATCTTATATCTTGGGTATCCTAAGTTTTGGGCTAATATCCACTTATCAATGAATACATATTGTGTGAGTTCTTTTGTGATTGTGTTACTTCACTCAAGATGATGCCTTCCAGGTCCATCCATTTGGCTAGGAATTTCATAAATTCATTCTTTTTAATAGCTGAGTAGTACTCCATTGTGTAAATGTACCATAATTTCTTTATCCATTCCTCTGTTGAGGGACATCTGGGTTCTTTCCAGCTTCTGGCTATTATAAATAGGGCTGCTATGAACATAGTGGAGCATGTGTCCTTTTTACCGGTTGGGACATCTTCTGGATATATGCCCAGGAGAGGTATTGCTGGATCCTCCGGTAGTACTATGTCCAATTTTCTGAGGATCCGCCAGACTGATTTCCAGAGTGGTTGTACAAGCTTGCAATCCCACCAACAATGGAGGAGTGTTCCTCTTTCTCCACATCCTCGCCAGCATCTGCTGTCACCTGAATTTTTGATCTTAGCCATTCTGACTGGTGTGAGGTGGAATCTCAGGGTTGTTTTGATTTGCATTTCCCTGATGATTAAGGATATTGAACATTTTTTTCAGGTGTTTCTCTGCCATTTGGTATTCCTCAGGTGAGAATTCTTTGTTCAGTTCTGAGCCCCATTTTTTAATGGGGTTATTTGACTTTCTGGAGTCCACCTTCTTGAGTTCTTTATATATATTGGATATTAGTCCCTTATCTGATTTAGGATAGGTGAAGATCCTTTCCCAATCTGTTGGTGGTTTTTTTGTCTTATTGATGGTGTCTTTAGCCTTGCAGAAGCTTTGTAGTTTCATGAGGTCCCACTTGTCAATTCTCGATCTTACAGCACAAGCCATTACTGTTCTATTCAGGAATTTTTCCCCTGTGCCCATATCTTCAAGGCTTTTCCCCACTTTCTCCTCTATAAGTTTCAGTGTCTCTGGTTTTATGTGAAGTTCCTTGATTCACTTAGACTTGACCTTAGTACAAGGAGATAGGAATGGATCGATTCGCATTCTTCTACATGTTAACAACCAGTTGTGCCAGCACCATTTGTTGAAAATGCTGTCTTTCTTCCACTGGATGTTTTTAGCTCCCTTGTCGAAGATCAAGTGACCATAGGTGTGTGGGTTCATTTCTGGGTCTTCAATTCTATTCCATTGGTCTATTTGTCTGTCACTATACCAGTACCATGCAGTTTTTATCACAATTGCTCTGTAGTAGAGCTTTAGGTCCGGCATGGTGATTCCACCAGAGGTTCTTTTATCCTTGAGAAGAGTTTTTGCTATCCTAGGTTTTTTGTTATTCCAGATGAATTTGCAGATTGCACTTTCTAATTCGTTGAAGAATTGATTTGGAATTTTGATGGGGATTGCATTGAATCTGTAGATTGCTTTTGGCAAGATAGCCATTTTTACAATGTTGATCCTGCCAATCCATGAGCATGGGAGATCTTTCCATCTTCTGAGATCTTCTATAATTTCTTTCTTCAGAGACTTGAAGTTTTTATTATACAGATCTTTCACTTCCTTAGTTAGAGTCACGCCAAGATATTTTATATTATTTGTGACTATTGAGAAGGGTGTTGTTTCCCTAATTTCTTTCTTAGCCTGTTTATTCTTTGTGTAGAGAAAGGCCATTGATTTGTTTGAGTTAATTTTATATCCAGCTACTTCACCGAAGCTGTTTATCAGGCTTAGGAGTTCTCTGGTGGAATTTTTAGGGTCACTTATATATACTATCATATCATCTGCAAAAAGTGATATTTTGACTTCATCTTTTCCAATTTGTATCCCTTTGATCTCTTTTGTTGTCGAATTGCTCTGGCTAGGACTTCAAGTACAATGTTGAATAGGTATGGAGAAAGTGGACAGCCTTGTCTAGTCCCTGATTTTAGAGGGATTGCTTCAAGCTTCTCACCATTTACTTTGATGTTGGCTACTGGTTTGCTGTAGATTGCTTTTATCATGTTTAGGTATGGGCCTTGAATTCCTGATCTTTCCAAGACTTTTATCATGAATGGGTGTTGGATCTTGTCAAATGCTTTTTCCGCATCTAACGAGATGACCATGTGGTTTTTGTCTTTGAGTTTGTTTATATACTGGATTACGTTGATGGATTTCCGTATATTGAACCATCCCTGCATCCCTGGGATGAAACCTACTTGGTCAGGATGGATGATTGTTTTGATGTGTTCTTGGATTCGGTTAGCAAGAACTTTATTGAGGATTTTTGCATCAATATTCATAAGGGATATTGGTCTGAAGTTTTCTATCTTTGTTGGGTCTTTTTGTGGTTTAGGTATCAGAGTAATTGTGGCTTCATAGAATGAGTTGGGTAGAGTACCTTCTGTCTCTATTTTGTGGAATAGTTTGTGAAGAACTGGGATTAGATCTTCTTTGAAGGTCTGATAGAACTCTGCACTAAACCCATCTGGTCCTGGGCTTTATTTAGTTGGGAGACTATTAATGACTGCTTCTATTTCTTTGGGGGATATAGGGCTGTTTAGATCATTAACCTGATCTTGATTCAACTTTGGTACCTGGTATCTGTCTAGGAACTTCTCCATTTCATCCAGGTTCTCCAGTTTTGTTGAGTATAGCCTTTGGTAGAAGGATCTGATGGTGTTTTGGATGTCTTCAGGATCTGTTGTTATGTCTCCTTTTTCATTTCTGATTTTGTTAATTAGGATGCTTTTATCATCCCTGTGCCCTCTAGTGAGTCTGGCTAAGGGTTTATCTATCTTGTTGATTTTCTCAGAGAACCAGCTCCTTGATTGGTTGATTCTTTGAATAGTTTTTCTTGTCTCCACTTGGTTGATTTCACCCCTGAGTATGATTATTTCCTGCCGTCTACTCCTCTTGGGTGAATTTGCTTCCTTTTGTTCTAGTGCTTTTAGGTGTGTTGTCAAGCTGCTAATGTGTGCTCTCTCTAGTTTCCTTTTGGAGGCACTCAGAGCTATGAGTTTTCCTCTTAGAAATGCTTTCATTGCGTCCCATAAGTTGGGTATGTTGTGGCTTCATTTTCATTGAACTCTAAAAAGTCCTTAATTTCTTTCTTTATTCCTTCCTTGACCAAGGTATCATTGAGAAGAGTGTTGTTCAGTTTCCACGTGAAGGTTGGCTTTCTATTATTTATTTTGTTATTGAAGATCAGCCTTAGTCCATGGTGATCTGATAGGATGCATGGGACAATTTCAATATTTTTGTATCTGTTGAGGCCTGTTTTGTGACCAATTATGTGGTCAATTTTGGAGAAGGTATCATGAGGTGCTGAGAAAAAGGTATATCCTTTTGTTTTAGGGTAAAATGTTCTGTAGATATCTGCCAGATCCATTTGATTCATAATTTCTCTTAGTTTCTCTGTGTCCCTGTTTAGTTTCTGTTTCCATGATCTGTCCATTGGTGAAAGTGGTGTGTTGAAGTCTCCCACTATTATTGTATGAGGTGCAATGTGTGCTTTGAGTTTTACTAAAGTTTCTTTAATGAATGTGGCTGCCTTTGTATTTGGAGCATAGATATTCAGGATTGATAGTTCCTCTTGGAGGATTTTACCTTTGATGAGTATGAAGTGTCCCTCCCTGTCTTTTTTAATGACTTTGGGTTGGAAGTCAATCTTATCAGATATTTGAATGGCTACTCCAGCTTGTTTCTTCATGCCATTTGCTTGGAAAATTGTTTTCCAGCCTTTCATTCTGAGGTAGTGTCTATCTTTTTCTCTGAGATGAGTTTCCTGTAAGCAGCAAAATGTTGGGTCTTGTTTGTGTAGCCAGTTTGTTAGTCTATGTCTTTTTATCGGGGAGTTGAGTCCATTGATATTAAGAGATATTAAGGAAAAGTAATTGTTGTTTCCTGTTATTTTTGTTGTTAAAGTTGGCATTTTTGTTCTTGTGGCTGTCTTCTTTTAGGTTTGTTGAGGGATTACCTTCTTGTTCTTTCTAGGGCGTGGTTCCTGTCCTTGTATTGGTTTTTTTCTGTTATTATCCTTTGAAGGGCTGGATTCGTGGAGAGATAATGTGTGAATTTGTTTTTGTCGTGGAATACTTTGGTTTGTCCATCTATGTTAATTGAGAGTTTGGCTGGGTATAGTAGCCTGGGCTTGAATTTGTGTTCTTTTAGTGTCTGTATAACATCCGTCCAGGATCTTCTGGCTTTCATAGTCTCTGGTGAAAAATCTGGTGTAATTCTGATAGGCTTGCCTTTATATGTTACTTGGCCTTTTTCTCTTACTGCTTTTAGTATTCTATCTTTATTTAGAGCATTTGTTGTTCTTATTATTATGTGTCGGGAGGTATTTCTTTTCTGGTCCAGTCTATTTGGAGTTCTGTAGGCTTCTTGTATGTTCATGGGCATCTCTTTCTTTAGATTTGGGAAGTTTTCTTCTATAATTTTCTTGAAGATGTTTGCTGGTCCTTTGAGTTGAAAATCTTCATTCTCATCCACTCCTATTATCCGTAGGTTTGGTCTTCTAATTGTGTCCTGTATTTCTTGAATGTTTTGAGTTAGGATCTTTTTGCATTTTACATTTTCCTTGATTGTTGTGCCGATGTTCTCTATGGAATCTTCTGCACCTGAGATTCTCTCTTCCATCTCTTGTATTCTGTTGCTGATGCTCGTATCTATGGTTCCAGATTTCTTTCCTAGGGTTTCTATCTCCAGTGTTGCCTCATTTTGGGTTTTCTTTATTGTGTCTACTTCCCTTTTTAGGTCTAGTATGGTTTTGTTCATTTCCATCATCTGTTTGGATGTGTTTTCCTGTTTTTCTGTAAGGACTTCTACCTGTTTGATTATGTTATCCTGTTTTTCTTTAAGGATTTGTAACTCTTTAGCAGTGTTCTCCTGCAATTCTTTAAGGGATTTTTGTGCTTCCTCTTTAGTGTCTTCTGCCTGTTTAGCAGTGTTCTCCTGTATTTCTTTAAGTGTGTTATTAAAGTCCTTCTTGAAGTCCTCTACCATCATCAGGAGATATGCTTTTAGATCCGTGTCTAGCTTTTCCGGTGTGTTGGGGTGCCCTGTACTGGGCGAAGTGGGGGTCTGGGTTCTGATGATGGTGAGTGGTCTTGGTTTCTGTTAGTAAGATTATTACGTTTACCTTTCGCCATCTGGTAATCTCTGGGGTTAGTTGTTATCGTTGTCACTGTTTAAAGATTGGAGCAGAAGCTGTGTTCCACTCACCAGCAGTCTCTAAATCCTGCGGCGGGGGTCGTGGGTAGCTGGCAGTACCCCGGTGCTGGTCCAGCCGGAAGAGGCCTGTGGTCCTACTCAGGCCGGTTTTCTGCTTCCCTAACTAATGCAGTCTCTGGTCCCGCGAGCAATTGGATTGGAGCAGAAGCTGTGCTCCACTCACCTGAAGTCTTAAGATCCTGTGGTGGGTGTTGTGGGTAGCTGGCGAGTGTCAGCCGACCCTGCGCCCCAGCTGCCCCGGTGCTTTTCTGACCGGAAGAGGCTTGTGGCCCTATGTAGGCCGGATTTCTCTCTCCCCAACCAGAGCAGTCTCAGGTCCCGCGTGATTGGACTGGAGCAGAAGCTGTGTTCCACTCAATAGCAGTCCCAAAATCCTGCGGCGGGGGTCGTGGGTAGCTGACGGGTGTCAGGCAACCCTGCGCTCCAGCTACCCCGGCGCTGATCCGGCCGGATGAGGCCTGTGGCCCTACTCAGGCCGCTTTCTGCTTCCCTAACTAATGCAGTCTCAGGTCCCACGCACAATTGGATTGGAGCAGAAGCTGTGTTCCACTCTCCAGAAGTCTTAAGATCCTGTGGCGGGTGTTGTGGGTAGCTGGCGAGTGTCAGCCTACCCTGCGCCCCAGCTGCCCCCCCGTGTGAGTTTTTAATTTTCTACTTTTTTCAGGTTTTTTAGCCATATTCTGGGTCCTTCAGTGTGAGTTTTTAATTTCCTCGTTTTTCAGGATTTTTGTCATATTCTGGGTCTTATAGTGTGATTTTCTCATTTCCACCTTTTTCAGGTTTTCTTGCCATATTCCAGGTCCTTTAGTGTGAATTTTTAATTTTCCATGTTTTTTAGTATTTCTCGCCATATTATGGGTAATACAGTGTGAATTTTTAATTTTCCACTTTTTTCATGGTTTCTCGCCATAATCGAAAATTTCCAGTGTTTTTATCGCCATATTCTAGGTATTACAGTATGATTTTCTCATTTTTTGATCCTTTCATGGTTTGTCACCATATTTCAGGTCCTACAGTGTGATTTTCTCATTTTCCACATTTTTCAGGATTTCTCGCCATATTCCAGGTCCTTCAGTGTGATTTTCTCATTTTCCACATTTTTCAGGATTTCTTGCCATATTCCAGCTCCTACAGTGTGATTTTCTCATTTTTAGATTTTTTCAGGTTTTCTCATCATATTCCAAGTCCTACAGTGTGATTTTCTCATTTTTCGACTTTTTCAAGGTTTATCACCATATTCCAGGTCCTACAGTGTGATTTTCTCATTTTCCACATTTTTCAGGATTTCTCGCCATATTCCAGTTCTTCATTGTGAGTTTTTAATTATCCATGTTTTTCAGGGTTTCTCGCCATATTCCAGGTACTACAGTGTGATTTTCTCTTTATTCGACTATACAGGGTTTCTTACCCTATTCCAAGTCCTACAGTGTTCTTTTCTCATTTTCCCTATTTTTCAGGATTTCTCACCCTATTCCAGGTCCTTCAGTGTGAGTTTTTAATTATCCAAGATTTTCACTGTTTCTTGCCATATTCCAGGTCCTTCAGTGTGAGTTTTTAATTTTCGACATTTTTCATGGTTAATCGCCATATTCTAGGTACTACAGTACGATTTTCTCATTTTTCGACGTTTTCAGGGTTTCTCACCAGATTCCAGGTCCTATAGTGTGATTTTCTTATTTTTCGAGTTTTTCAGGGTTTCTTGCCATATTCCAGGTCCTACAGTGTGATTTTCTCATTATTCAACTATACAGGGTTTCTCACCATATTCCAGGTACTAGATATGATTTTCTCATTTTTCGACTTCTTCAGGGTTTCTCAACATTTTCCAGGTTCTACAGTGCGATTTTCTCATTTTTCGACTTATTCAAGTTTTCTCACCATATTCCAGGTCCTACAGTGTGATTTTCTCATTTTCCACATTTTTCAGGATTTCTTGCCATATTCCAGGCCTTCAGTGTGATTTTTTAATTATCCACGTTTTTATAGTTACTTGCCATATTCCAGGTCCTACAGTGTGATTTTTCCTTTTCAACGATTTTCAGGTTTTCTTGCCCTATTCCTGGTCCTACAGGGTAAGTTTTTAATTTTCCACATTTTTCGGGGTTTCTTGCAATATTCTAGGTACTTCAGTATGACTTCTCATTTTTCCCCTCTTTCTGGGTTTCTAGACACATTCCAGGTCCATCAGTGTGATTTTCTCATTTTCCACCTTTTTCTGGGTTTCTCTCCATTTTCCAGGTCCTAGAGTGTGAGTTTCTCATTTTCCACGTTTTTTAGGGTTTGTCATCATATTCCAGGTCATTCACTCTTCGATTTTAATTTTCCACATTTTTCAGAGTTCCTTGTCATATTCCAAGTCCTAGAGTGTGAGTTTTTAAATTTCCAACTTTTTCAGGGTTTCTTGCCGTATTCCATGTCCTACAGTGCGAGTTTTTTATTTTCAACGTTTTTCATGGTTTTCTTCCTATTCCAGATCCTACAGTATGATTTACTCATTTTTCATGATTTTCAGTTTTCTTCCCATATTCCAGATCCTACAGTGTGAGTTTTTTATTTTCCATTTTTTTTCAGGGTTTCTTTCCATATTCCAGGTCCTATAGTGTGAGTTTCTCATTTTCAACGTTTTTCAGAGTTTTTCGCCTTATTATAGGTCCTGCAGTTTGAGTTCCTCATTTTCCACGTTTTTCAGGTCTTTTCAGCATATTCCAGGTTCTTCAGTTTGAATTTCTCATTTTCCATGTTTTTCATTGTTTCTTGCCATATTCCATATCCTACAGTGTGATTTTCTCATTTTTCATGATTTTCAGGTTTTCTTGCCATATTCCAGATCCTAGAGTGTGAGTTTTAATTTTCCAACGTTTTCAGGGTTTCTTGCCATAAACCATGTCCTACAATGTGAGTTTCTCATTTTCCACGTTTTTCAGGTTTTCTCTCCATATTCCTGTTCCTACAATGTTAGTTTTTAATTTTCCACGTTTTTCAGGGTTTCTCGCCATATTCCAGGTCCTGCAGTTTGAATTTCTTATTTTCCACGTTTTTCAGTGTTTCTTGCCATATTCTAGGTCCTACAGTGAGATTTTATCATTTTTCATGATTTTCAGGTTTTCTCGCCATATCCCAGGTCCTTCAGTGTGAGGTTTTTTGTTTTGTTTTGTTTTTTTTTTTTTATTTATTATATGCAAGTACACTGTACCTGTCTTCAGACACTCCAGAAGAGGGCACCAGATCTCTTTACGGATGGTTGTGAGCCACCATGTGGTTGCTGGGTTTTGAACTCTGGACCTTTGGAAGAGCAGTCGGGTGCTCTTACACACTGAGCCATCTCACCAGCCCTCAGTGTGAGTTTTTAATTTTCCACGGTTTTCTGCCATATTCCATATCCTACCATTTGAGTATCTTTTTGTTCACATTATTCAGAGGTTCTTGCCATATTCTAGGTACTGCAGTGTGATTTTCTCATTTTTCATTATTTTTAGGTTTTTTAATTATCCGATTTTTTTCAGGTTTTCTCCCCGTATTCTAAGTCCTGCAGTGTGATTTTGTCATTTTCCACCTTTTTCTGGGTTTCTTGCCAAATTCCAGGTCCTCCAGTGTGAGTTTCTCGTTTTCCACGTTTTATAGGGAATCTTACCATATTCCAGGTCCTAGAGTGTGAGTTTTTAATTTTCCACGTCTTTCAGGATTTCTCACCATATTCCAGGTCCTACAGTGTGATTCTCTCATTTTCCACAATTTTAAGGTTTTCTTTCCATAGTTCTTATAGTTTGAGTTTCTCATTTTTCACATTTTTCAGTTCTTCTCACCATATTCCAGGTCCTAGAGTGTGAGTTTTTAATTGTCCACATGTTTCAAGGTTTCTTGCCATATTCCAGATTCTACAGTGTGATTTTCACATTTTCTGTGATTTTTCAGGTTTTCTTGCCATATTCCCAGTCCTATAGTATAAGTTTTCAATTTCCAATGTTTGTCAAGGTTTCTCGACATATTCCAAGTCCTATAGTTTGAGTTTCTCATTTTTCGGTGTTTCTAGCCTTATACCATGTCCTGCAGTGTTATTTTCTCATTTTCCACCTTTTTCTGGGTTTCTTGCCATATTCCAGGTCCTACAGAGTGAGTTTCTTATTTTCCACCTTTTTTCATGTTTTCTCAACATATTCCAGATTCAACTGTGTGAGTTTATAATTTTCCACGTTTTTCAGGGTTTCTCAGCATATTCCAGGTCCTACAGTTTGGGTTTCTCATTTTCCAAGTCTTTCAGTGTTTCTCTCCATATTCCAGGTCCTACAGTGTGATTTTCTCATTTTTCATACTTTGCAGGTTATTGGGTGTGAGTTTTTTATTTTCAATTTTTTTCAGGTTTTCCTGCCGTATTCCACTTCCTACAGTTTGATTTTCCCATTTTTCAGGATTTTGAAGTTTTCTTGTCATATTTTAGGTCCTACACTGTTAGTTTTTTTTTTCCACTTTTTAGAGATTTTCTTACTATATTCCAAGTCCTACAATGTCATTTTCTCATTTTCCATGTTTTTCAGGGTTTCTCGCCATATTCCATGTCCTACAGGTTTAATTTTTAATTTTCCACTTTTTCAGAGTTTTTCACCATATCCCAGTTCCTACAGTTTTCATTTCCATTTTCCATGTTTTTTAGAGTTTGTCGCCATATTCCAGGACCTACAGTGTGAGTTTTTAATTTTCCACGTGTTTCAGGGTTTCTTGCCATATTCCAGCTTCTACAGTTTGATTTTCTCATTGTTCATGATTTTCAGGATTTCTTGCCATATTCCCAGTCCTATAGTGGAAGTTTTCAATTTTCCATGTTTGTCAAGGTTTCTCAACATATTCAAAGTCCTATAGTTTGAGTTACTCATTTTTCAGTGTTTCTAGCCTTATACCAGGCCCTGCAGTGTTATTTTCTCATTTTCTTTTTTTTTTAAAGATTTATTTATTTATTATATGTAAGTACACTGTAGCTGTCCTCAGACACTCGAGAAGGGGGAGCCAGATCTCGTTACGGATGGTTGTGAGCCACCATAATTTCTTGCCATGTCCCTGGTCCTACACTGTTATATTTTTATTTTCCACGTTCTTCAGGTTTTCTCGCCATATTCCAGGTCCTACAGTGTGAGTTTTTAATTTCTACGTTTTTCAAGGTTTCTCTCCATATTCCAGGTCCTACAGTGTGATTTTCTCATTTTCAATGAATTTCCGTTTTCTTGCTATATTCCAGGTCCTACAGGGTAAGTTTTTAATTTTTCACGTTTTTCAGGGTTTCTTGCAATATTCCAGGTACTGCATTATGATTTTCTCATTTTTCCCCTCTTTTTTGGGTTTCTAGACACCTTCCAGGTCCTACAGTGTGGTTGTCTCATTTTCCACCTTTTTCCGGGTTTCTTCCCATATTCCAGTTCCTACAGCGTGGGTTTCTCATTTTCCACGTTTTTTTTCATTGTTTCTTGCCATATTCCAGGTCCTACAGTGTTTGTTTTTAAATTTCCACTGTTTTTCAGGGTTTCTCACAATATTCCAGGTCCTACATTGTGAGTTTTTAATTTTCGACGTTTTTCGGGGTTTATCGCCATATTCAAGGTCTACAGTGTGATTTTCTCATATTTGATGATTTTCACTTTTTCCTTCCATATTTCATTTCCTACAGTGTTATTTTTTATGTTTCACGTTTTTTATGGTTTCTCTGTCACTGTGCTCAACTGTGGTTTTACAATGCTTCACTGTGATGTCCCACTTCTCTACTCTGTTGTCACCCTGCTCTAATGTAATCTCACAGTGCTCTACTGTGGTTTCACAGTGCTCTACTTCGTTGTCACAATGCTCCACTTTGGTGTCACAGTATGCCACTGCGGTATCACAGTTCTCCACTCTGGTGTCACAATGCTCCACTGTGGTGTCACATGCTCCACTGTGTTGTCAGAGTTCTCCACTGTAGTTTCATTGTGGTTCACTGTGGGGAGACAGTGCTGCACTGTGGTATCACAGTGGTCCACTGTTGTGTCACAGTGCTCACTTTGGTTTATCAGTGCTCTACTGTGGTATCCCAGTTCTCCACTGTCATGTCACAGTGCTCCACTCTACTGTCACCGTGCTGCTCTGTGTTGTCACAGTGCTCCACTGTGGTGTCACACTGCTACACTATTGTGTCACAGTGTTCCACCTTTCTGACACAGTTCTCCACAGTGATGTAAGTGTGCTCCCCTCACTGTCCCACTGCTGCACTGTCGTGTCACAGTGCTCAACTGTCATGTCACAATGCTCCACTCTGATGCCACAGTGGTCCACTGTGCTGTCACAGTGCTTCACTGTAGAGTCACAGTGCTCCACTCTCAGGTCACAGTACTCCACTTTACTGTCACAGTGCTCCACAGTGGTATCACAGTGCTTTACAGTGCTTTACAGTGATGTCAGAGTGTTCCACTCTGATGTTGCACTGCTTTACTCTGTTGTCACACTCCTCAACTGTTGTGTCATTGTGCTCCTCTGTGGTGTCACAGTGCTCCTCTTCGTTGTCACAGTGCTCCACAGTGCTGTCACCCTACTCCTCTGTGGTGTCACATTTCTCCATTGTGGTGTCACATTCTCCACTGTGGTTTCACATGCTCCAGTGTGTTGTCATATACTCTAAAGATGCTCCAACACAGAACAAAGATACCTGCACCAATGTGTTCACTGAACCCTAATTTTTAATAACCATGAGCTAGAAACAACCCAGATGTCCCTCTATGGAAGAATTGTTACAGAAACTGTGGTACATTTACACAATGGAATTCTACTCAGATATTAAAAAATGATCGCATCATAAACGTTGTAGGCACATGGATGGAACTAGAAAATAGTTTCTTGAGTGAGGTAACCCAAATCCAAAAGGCCTTGCATGGTATGTACTCACCGATAAGTGGATTTTAGCCAAAAGCTCAGAACACCCATGCAACAACTAAAAGTCAAATGAAGTTTTACAAGAAGTGAGACCAAAGTGTCGGTTCTTCAAACCTACTTAGAAGAGGTAAAACAATAATCATGGCAGGCCGAGGAAGGTCAGGTATGGGAAGAGACAGGAGAGACATCTAGAGGGCCAGGAGAATGAATAGGAATAAGTAGCAGCGGGGTTTGGGGAACTAGGAGATGCACTAGAAATTCCCAGATGCCAGGAATTCAAGAGGTTCCCAGAACTCAATGGCATAACAACAGCTGAAATACAGGGGAGATGGAGCCTGAAGGGACTACATCCAGGAGATGGACATGGGACTCAGTTGAGGGATGGGGACACCCACCAATTTAAAAAAATACCAAAAATTGTCTCTGTCTAAAGGAAATTTAGGGACAAAAATGGAGCAGAGACTGAAGGAAAGGCCATCCAGAGACTATAGCACTGTATTCTACCCACAGACACAAAACCCCAACACTACTGCTGATGCCAAGGTGTGCTTACAGACAGGAGCCTTGTATGTCTGTGTATCATCTGAGAGCCTCTGTCAGCAACTGACTAAGACAGATGGAGATACTCACAGAAACTATTGGACTGAGTGTGGGGACCCCAATGGAAAAATTAGGGGAAGGGCTGAAGGAGCTGAAGGGGATGGCAACCCCACAGGACAAACAACAGTATCAATTAACCAGACCCCTCCGAGCTGTAGCAGGTCTTTGCGCATCTGATCAGTATTTGCTTACTAAACTGTATATTGGCCTCAACCGACGTCTGTGTTGTCCTCTGTTTCCCCCAAACTGAACGTAATCTAAATGTAAGAAATGTCTCCTGTGAGTCTGGCACCCTGATTTTGTTGTTAACAGACATAGCGTGTCAAGTCTGAGCCTAGGTGGCACAGGATCTGGGAGCTGACTTCGGGTGGCCATAGGGGCCAACAGGTCAGTCAAGGGAATCCAACTAGAGCACAAATGACTAACCTAGATGTCAGTAGGGTTAAGTTGGGGATACTAGTGAGGTTCCAACCAATCCAGGGGTACGGATCTGAGCCAAAGGAGGCTCAGGCAATGTCCTATCCACACCCACCCTCGGGGCTTCTCCTAGGTCCTTTTCTGTCAGAGTGCCAGGAACCTGGTTCTTACCTATGCCTCTGGAATGGGACCTATCACACTGCACTCAGAATACCAGATGCTTCCATTGAAGCATCAAGAAAACAGAGCAATGGCTGTCTGTCTTCAGGTGTATCCTATCCTCTAGTCCTATTTCCAAATTAAGGGCTTGGCTGAGCTGCCTCATTATGTAATTGCAAACCTTCCTAATCGTGGAAGGAAGAGGCACAAAAGAACCAGCATAGGAAGGAACCAATCATCTCCTCCCTGCAACCCCAACTTAAAGGGGTTCACGTGTGACTTTCCCAAGGTTGGACCAATCTCTACCGCCATGCAACACTGTAGCCTCTTGTAGTTTTAAATGTTCACTTACTGTATGCTTTTATATGAAGAAAGACGTGGTTTCTCTTTCCCATTTCTAAGATTACCAGATCTTTTTCTGTTTAGAGAATATGCTCATGACTATCCTTGAGATACAGTCAATATAACTGTTGCTCATAGAACTTACTTGTTTTCATGATATTTTTAAGGGTAAATGGCAGAGTTTGTTTAAAAAATATTTTGCAGTTAATTATTTGTGTGAGTGATGAAGCTCTGATTTTTCAAACCTGTCAAGAGGTACGATGACCTCCCCTCTCTCTCTCTCTCTCTCTCTCAAAAGCCCTCTTTCCTCTCTCTCAATGATGTATTTTATTTTTAGTGTAAGGGTGTTTTCATGTGTATACTGTGCCCACAGAAGCCAGAAGAGAGTATCAGATCCCCTGGAACTGGAGATGGGCCACCATATAGTTGCTGGTAGTTGAGCCCAGGTTCTCTGGAAGAGGAGACAATGCTCTTAATTGTTGACCCCTTTCAGTGGCCCCACCCATCTTTAAATTTTTAGAAGTATATGTGAGGCTGTGTTTATGTACATCATATGCAGACCATAAGAGGGATTTAGATTCTCCAGAATCTGACACCCTCTTCTGGAGTGTCTGATGACAGCTACAGTGTACTTATATCAAATAAATACATAAATAAATAAATAAACATTTTTTTAAAAGGAAAAAAAAAAGAAAGACCAGGTAGGACTGCCATTTGCATGTTCATAGGGGAAACCTAGAGAGAGAGCAGTCTAAACTCAGCAGGTTTCTTCCCTCTGGATGGTAGCTCAGAGTGTAATCCCAGCAAGACAGGCAAATCACTGATTTCAAGGACTGCCTGGTTCAGGACAGCCAATGATATGAAGAGGAAGGAGCTATGTAGTGAAAACAAAGCAAGGAAACACTAACCAGGAAAAAGAATAGACAGTGTAGCTTGTGATAGGGTACCAACAAGAGAAAGCCTTCTGTTACCACTTACAAACAGAAGAAGCCTTGCACCCTTCCGCCCAGGTTATTATCACTGGTTATGACCACAAGACTTGGGCTCTTATGTCTATAGGAAGCACCTGTCTGTGCCTTTAAGTACCATTGAAAGTTCAGGGCTATAATTCATCTGTAACAAGCAACAGTGGTAAGAACCTGTAGCCTTTGAAAACAACTCTTTTTTTAAAAAAGCAGGGGACACAACTGAGCTGTAGAGCTCCTCAAGTTCAGCCCTATTACTTGGTAGGAAAACAGCCTCAGTGTCCAGAGCTGAGGTCTCACAAGCAAACTGCTGCAATTTTTGAGTACCAACTAGGGAGAGAAAAGATATGATGTGGTTGGTTAATTTATGTATTTTATTATTTCTATTTGTTGTTTTGTGTTGTTTTATTTGGTTTTAGATAAGGCCTCAGTCTGTAGCTCTGGATGACCCAGGACTGACTACATGTGTTAATTAGGGTTTCACAGCTGAGAACAGACACCAAGAGCAAGGTAAGACTTAGAAAACCCGACATTCAGGGGTGGCTCAAGCTCTTAATGAGAGCACTCGGGAGGCAGAGGCAGTCAGTTTCTGAGTTCGAGGCCAGCCTGTTGAAAGAAAGACAGACAGACAGATCAGTAAAATAAAAGCCAGAACCTTCTCTGCTTTTGTTTTCTTTTGCCTCGAGATAGGGTTCCTCTTGGTATATCCCAGGCAGTCTGTTCTGGAACTATCAGTGTAGGCTTGGGTAGCCTCAAACTCACAGAGGTCCTCTCTGCCTGCCTGCCTTTGCCACCCACACAACCTGGCAGAAGCCAGAATCTCTTTTTCCCTCTTGTTTATATATTTGTTTGTTTGTTTGTTTGCTTGCTTGCTTGTTTGTTTGTTGTTATTATAACTATTAGTTCTCAATGTAAGTGTTTGTGTGTGTGTGTGTGTGTGCTCTATCTGCTGCCTATATGACTACATGCCAGAAGAGGGCACCATAACCTAGGACAAGTCACCATGCAACTCCTGAAAATTAATTTTAAAAAAAACGGAAATTCTAATCACATAGAAGGTAGATATCTGCGAGGCTGTCAGAGTGCTTTTCAAGGCTTACTGTAAATAATAAAAATTGTGTGTCTTTTACTTAACAACAGAAGGGAAGGGAGGTGGTGTGCCTGCATGTTTATTGTCTGCATGTCTACTTCCTTGTTCTGTCACTCGGTTGAACATTGGCACATTGACCTCACCATGCTGAAAGGCGACATGTGGATGGCAGCCATCTTGTCTGCTGACTGACCACCCTTCTCAAGATGGAGGTGGCTGGCCTTCACGAGACCTATTGTTCCAGGTTGCTTCTGTTTCTTCCCCTTCTTTCCCAGCTATTAGTGGAATAGAACTTAACTGAATCCAGTGCAGAAGGGTGAGGAGTCACTGAAAAGCCACCAGCAGCCATGACCACATGTTTTTCTCTTGCTTTTTGTCTATTACTTTTTTATTATTTTTAGGAGGGAGGGGCGTTCAAGACAGTGATTCTTTGTGTAGCCCTGGATGTCTTGGAACTCACTCTGTAGACCAGGATGGCCTGGAATGCAGAAATCTGCCGGCCTCTGCCTGCCAAGTGCTGGGATTAAAGGGGTGCTCCACCACACCCGGCTTCCTTGTTTATTTCTAAGAATCCGTGGGAAATATGATTTCTTTAATCTGTGTACCCTAGACTAACACACACATGCACACAAACAGGGAGTGAGAGAGAAAGATAAGGAGGAATGACATGAATTTTAGGAAAAAGAGATATTAATGGATTAATATTACTTCTATTCATACATATATACATACATACATACACAGAATTAGAGTAGAGCTGAGGCAATTGTGGAACACACCTTTAGCCTCAGGCAGATTTCTGCATTCAAGGTCACCCTGGCTTACAGAGGGAGTTCCAAGTCAGCCAGGGCTGCACAGAGAAACCCGTTCTGAGAAAAAAATAATAATTGAAAGAAAGAAAGAAAAAAGAAAGGAAGAAAGAAAGAAAGAAAGAAAGAAAGAAAGAAAGAGGATAAAAAGTTTTTAAAAATTAAAAAAAAAATTACCAGATTACCATCAAGCACACACAGCAATGGCTGTCTTCAGGTGTATCCTTTCAGCCTCCAAAACAAAAAGCAATGGCTGTCCGTCTTCAGGGGTATCCTATTCTCCAGTCTTATTTCCAACCTAAGAGCTGGGCTGAGCTGCCTCATTATGTAATTGCAAACCTTCCTTGGTTTGTCTTTTCCATTTCTAAGACTAACAGACCTTTTTCTATTTAGAGAATATGCTCAAGACTGTCCTTTAGATATAGTAAATATAACTGTTGCTCATAGAACTTGTTTTCTAGGAATTTTTAAAGGTAAATGGCAGTTTATTTATAAAAAATATTTTGCATTTATTTATTTGTGTAAGTGATGAAGCTCAGGTCTTCAAACTCGTCAGGAGGTATGATTACCTCCCCTCTCTCTTACCCCCTCTCTCTCCTCTCTCTCAATGATCTATTTTATTTTTAGTGTAAGGGTGTTTTGCATGTGTATACTGTGCCCACAGACTCCAGAACAGAGTATTATATCCCCTGGAACTGGAGATGGTCCACCATATATATACTGGTAATTGAGCCCAGGTTTTCTGGAAGAAGAGAAAATGCTCTTGATTGTTGAGCCCTCTCTGTAGCACCATCTTTCTTTTTTTTTTTTTTTTTTTTTTTTTTTTTAGTATATGTGAGGCTGTGTTTATATACATCATATGGAGACAATAAGAATGATTTAGATACTTCAGAATCTGACACCCTCTTCTGGAGTGTCTGAAGATTGCGAGAGCATACTTAAATATAATAAATAAATAAATCTTTAAAAAGAAAAGGAAAAGAAAAAAGAAAGACCAGGCCTGCCATATGCATGTTCATAGAGGAAACTGGAAGAGACCCCAATCTAACCTCAGAAGGGTGCTTCCTTCTGGATGGTAGCTCACAGTTTCATCCCAGCAAGACAGGCAAATCACTGAGTTCAAGGACAGTAAGGTTCAGGACCACCAAGGTTAGGAAGGGAAAGGGGCTATGTAGAGAATACAAAGCAACAAAACAACAACAAGGAAAAAGAAGTGACAGTGTAACTTGGGGTAGGGTACCAACAAGAGAAAGCCTTCTGTTACCACTTACAAACACCAGTAGCCTTGCACCCTTCTGCCCAGGTCCCTGTCTTCCTTTCTAGGAATTCTTAGGATGCCAGGGGGTGGGGGAATCCAGATTAACTTTTTAATAACAAAGACTTGGCCTTTTTTGTCTATAGGAAGCCAGTCTCAGTGCCTTTAACTACCACTGAAAGTTCAGGGCTGTTTCTCACCTGTAACAAGCAACAGTGCTAAGAACCTGCAGCCTTTGAAAACAACTTTTTTTAAAAATGGGGAACACAACTCAGCAGTAGAACCCCTCAGGTTCAGCCCTAATGTTTGTTAGGGAAACAGCCTCAATGTCCAGAGCTGAGGTCTCATGGGTGAACTGCTTCAAGCTCTGAGTATCATCTAAAGAAAGAAAAGATATCATGTGGTTGCATAATTTATTTATTTTATTATTTCTATTTTTTTTTTTTGTTTTGTTTTGTTTTGTTTTAGATAATGCCTCACTCTGTAGCTACAGCTGACCTAGGACTGACTACATGTCTTAATCAGGGTTTCACAGCTGAGAAACAGACACCATACCAATGTAAGACTTAGAAAATCCAACAGTCAGTGGTGGCTCGAGCTCTTAAGGAAAGCACTCTGGAGGCAGAGGCAGTCAGTTTCTGAGTTCGAGGCCAGCCTGGTTAAAAACAGGGTCAGGCAGAGCAGGGCTAGGCTAGGCAGGGCAGGGTTAGGTTAGGCAGGGCTAGGCTAAGCAGGGCTAGGCATGGCAGTGCAGGGGAGGGCTAGGCTATGCTAGACTAGGCTAGGCAGCGAAGGGCTGGGCTAGGCAGGGCTAGGCTAGGCAGGGCAGGGCTAGGCTGGACTAGGTAGGGCTAGGCTAGTCTAGGCAAGGCAGGGCCATATTCTGGGTCCCATAGTGTGAATTTTTAAATTTCAAGATTTTCTGGGTTTCTCGGAATATTCTGGTTCCTGCAGTGTGATTTTATCATTTTTCCAAGATTTTCAAGTTTTTCCGTTATTCTGGGTACTTCAGGGTGATTTTCTCATTTTCCACCTTTTTCAGGTTTTCTTGCAATATTCGGGGTCCTTCAGTGTGAGTTTATAATTTTCTACTTTTTTCAGGGTTTCTCGACATATTCTGGGTCCTACAGAGTATATTTTTAAATTTCCCTGTTTTTCAGGGTTTCTCAGCATATTCTGGGTCCTACAGTGTGATTTTCTCATTTTCCACTTTTTCAATTTTTTTCGCATTATTGTGTCCTACAGTATGATTTTCTCATTTTCCACCTTTTTCAGGTTTTCTCGATATATTTGGGGTCGTTCAGTGTCAGTTTTTAATTTTCTACTTTTTTCAGGGTTTCTCGCCATATTCTGGGTACTACAGCGTGTATTTTTAATTTTCTACTTTTTTCAGGTTTTCTCGCCATATTCTGGTTCCTTCAGTGTGAGTTTTTAATTTTACTCGTTTTTCAGGTTTTCTCGCCATATTCCAGGTCCTTCGGTGTGAATTATTAATTTTCCACGTTTCCAGGATTTTTAGTCATATTCTGGGTCCTACATTATGATTTTCTCATTTCCACGTTTTTCAGGTTTTCTTGCCATATTCCAGGTCCGTCAGTGTGAATTTTTAATTTTCCACGTTTTTCAGTATTTCTCGCCATATTCTGCGTAATATAGTGTGAATTTTTAATTTTTCAACTTTTTTCATGGATTCTCGCCATATTCTGTGTCCGACAGTGTGAATTTTTAATTTTCACGTTTTTCAGGGTTTATTGCCATATTCCAGGTACTACAGTATGATTTTCTCATTTTTCGACATTTTCAGGGTTTCTCACCATATTCCAGGTCCTACAATGTGATTTTCTCATTATTCCACTATACAGGGTTTCTCACCATATTCCAGGTACTAGATATGATTTTCTTATTTTCGACTTCTTCAGGGTTTCTCAACATTTTCCAGGTTCTACAGTGCGATTTTCTCATTTTTCGACTTATTCAAGTTTTCTCACCATATTCCAGATCCTACAGTGTGATTTTCTCATTTTCCACATTTTTGAGGATTTCTTGCCATATTCCAGGCCTTCAGTGTGATTTTTTAATTATCCACGTTTTTATAGTTACTCACCATATTCCAGGTCCTACAGTGTGATTTTCCTTTTCAACGATTTTCAGGTTTTCTTGCCCTATTCCTGGTCCTACAGGGTATGTTTTTAATTTTCCACATTTTTCGGGGTTTCTCGCGATATTCTAGGTACTTCAGCATGATTTCTCATTTTTCCCCTCTTTCTGGGTTTCTAGACACATTCCAGAACCATCAGTGTTATTTTTCTCATTTTCCACCTTTTTCTGGGTTTCTCTCCATTTTCCAGGTCCTAGAGTGTGAGTTTCTCATTTTCCACGTTTTTCAGGGTTTCTCGCCATATTCCAGGTCATTCACTGTTTGATTTTAATTTTCCACATTTTTCAGAGTTTCCTGTCATATTCCAAGTCCTAGAGTGTGGGTTTTTAAATTTCCAACTTTTTCAGCGTTTCTTGCCATATTCCATGTCCTACAGTGCAAGTTTTTAATTTTCCACGTTTTTCATGGTTTTCTTCCTATTCCAGATCCTACAGTATGATTTTCTCATTTTTCATGATTTTCAGTTTTCTTCCCATATTCCAGATCCTACAGTGTGAGTTTTTTATTTTCCATTTCTTTCAGGGTTTCTTTCCATATTCCAGGTCCTATAGTATGAGTTTCTCATTTTCTACATTTTTCATGAGATTTTCGCCATATTATAGGTCCTGCAGTTTGAGTTCCTCATTTTCCACGTTTTTCAGGTCTTTTCAGCATATTCCAGGTTCTGCAGTTTGAATTTCTCATTTTCCATGTTTTTCATTTTTTCTTGCCATATTCCATATCCTACAGTGTGATTTTCTCATTTTTCATGATTTTCAGGTTTTCTTGCCATATACCAGATCCTAGAGTGTGAGTTTTTAATTTTCCAACTTATTCAGGGTTTCTTGCCATAAACCATGTCTTACAATGTGAGTTTCTCATTTTCCACGTTTTTCAGGTTTTCTCTCCATATTCCTTTTCCTACAATGTTAGTTTTTAATTTTCCATGTTTTTTCCGGGTTTCTTGCCATATTCCAGGTCCTTCAGTGTGATTTTCTCATTTTCCACATTTTTCAGGATTTCTTGCCATATTCCAGCCCTCTGTTTGAATAATTAATTATCCACGTTTTTCAGGGTTTCTCGCCATATTCTGGGACCTACAGTTTGATTTACTCATTTTTCGACTTTTCCAGGGTTTCTCACCATATTCCAGGTCCTACACTGTGATTTTCTCATTTTCCACATTTTTCAGGATTTCTTGCCATATTCCAGTCCTTTCGTGTGATTGTTTAATTATCCACGGTTTTTTTTTTTTTTGGTCTCTCGCCGTATTCCTAGTCCTTCAGTATGAAACCTTAATTTCCGGCATTTTTCAGGGTTTATCGCCATATTCCAGGTCCTTCAGTGTGAGTTTTTAATTTTCTATGTTTTTCAGGGTTTATCGCCATATTCCAGGTACTACAGTATGATTTTCTCATTTTTCGACTTTTTCAGGGTTTCTCACCATATTCCAGGTCCTACAGTATGATTTTCTCATTATTCGACTATACAGGGTTTCTCACCATATTCCAGGTACTAGATATGATTTTCTCATTTTTCGACTTCTTCAGGGTTTCTCAACATTTTCCAGGTTCTACAGTGTGATTTTCTCATTTTTCGACTTATTCAAGCGTTCTCACCATATTCCAGGTCCTACAGTGTGATTTTCTCATTTTCCACATTTTTCAGGATTTCTTGCCATATTCCAGGCCTTCAGTGTGATTTTTTAATTATCCACGTTTTTATAGTTACTCACCATATTCCAGGTCCTACAGTGTGTTTTTTTCCTTTTCAACGATTTTCAGGTTTTCTTGCCCTATTCCTGGTCCTACAGGGTAAGTTTTTAATTTTCCACATTTTTTGGGGTTTCTCGCGATATTCTAGGTACTTCAGTATGATTTCTCATTTTTCCCCTCTTTCTGGGTTTCTAGACACATTCCAGGTCCATCAGTGTGATTTTCTCATTTTCCACCTTTTTCTGGGTTTCTCTCCATTTTCCAGGTCCTAGAGTGTGAGTTTCTCATTTTCCACGTTTTTCAGGGTTTCTCGCCATATTCCAGGTCATTCACTGTTTGATTTTAATTTTCCACATTTTTCAGAGTTTCTTGTCATATTCCAAGTCCTAGAGTGTGAGTTTTTAAATTTCCAACTTTTTCAGGGTTTCTTGCCATATTACATGTCCTACAGTGTGAGTTTTTAATTTTCCACGTTTTTCATGGTTTTCTTCCTATTCCAGATCCGACAGTATGATTTTCTCATTTTTCATGATTTTCAGTTTTCTTCCCATATTCCAGATCCTACAGTGTGAGTTTTTTTATTTTCCATGTTTTTCAGGGTTTCTTTCCATACTCCAGGTCCTATAGTGTGAGTTTCTCATTTTCAACGTTTTTCAGAGTTTTTCGCCATATTATAGGTCCTGCAGTTTGAGTTCCTCATTTTCCATGTTTTTCAGGTTTTCTCTCCATATTCCTGTTCCTACAATGTTAGTTTTTAATTTTCCACGTTTTTCAGGGTTTCTTGCCATATTTCAGGTCCTGCAGTTTGAATTTTTTATTTTTCACGTTTTTCAGTGTTTCTTGCCATATTCTAGGTCCTACAGTGAGATTTTATCATTT
Source organism: Mus caroli (assembly GCF_978045245.1). Classification (NCBI taxonomy): domain Eukaryota; kingdom Metazoa; phylum Chordata; class Mammalia; order Rodentia; family Muridae; genus Mus; species Mus caroli. The sequence goes on along the minus strand of NW_028227292.1, from coordinate 811,974 downwards.
TTTATGATTTTCAGATTTTCTCGCCATATCCCAGGTCCTTCAGTGTGAGTTTTTAATTTTCCACATTTTTCTGTGTTTCTTGCCATATTCCATATCCTACCATTTGAGTTTCGTATTGTTCACATTATTCAGGGGTTCTTGCCATGTTCTAGGTACTGCAGTGTGATTTTCTCATTTTTCATTATTTTTAGGTTTTTTAATTATCTGATTCTTTCAGGTTTTCTCCCCATATTCTAAGTCCTGCTGTGTGATTTTGTCATTTTCCACCTTTTCTGGGTTTCTCGCCGTATTCCAAGTCCTGCAGTTTGATTTTGTCATTTTCCACCTCTTTCAGGGTTCTTGCCACATTCCAGGTCCTCCAGTGTGAGTTTCTCCTTTTCCACGTTTTATAGGGAATCTTGCCATATTCCAGGTCCTAAAGTGTGAGTTTTTAATTTTCCACGTTTTTCAGGATTTCTCACAATATTCTAGGTCCTACAGTGTGATTCTCTCATTTTCCACAATTTTAAGGTTTTCTTTCCATATTCCAGTTCTTATAGTTTGAGTTTCTCATTTTTCACATTTTTCAGTTCTTCTCACCATATTCCAGGTCCTAGAGTGTGAGTTTTTAATTTTCCACGTGTTTCAGTGTTTCTTGCCATAGTCCAGATTCTACAGTGTGATTTTTTCATTTCCTGTGATTTTTCAGGTTTTTTTGACATATTTCCAGTCCTATAGTATAAGTTTTCAATTTCCCATGTTTGCCAAGGTTTCTCGATATATTCCAAGTCCTATAGTTTGAGTTTCTCATTTTTCGGTGTTTCTAGACATATACCAGGTGCTGCAGTGTTATTTTCTCATTTTCCACCTTTTTCTGGGTTTCTTGCCATATTCCAGGTCCTACAGAGTGAGTTTCTTATTTTCCACCTTGTTCAGGTTTTCTCAACATATTCTAGATCCAACCGTTTGAGTTTTTAATTTTCCACCTTTTTCAGAGTTTCTAAGCATATTCCAGGTCCTACAGTTTGGGTTTCTCATTTTCCAAGTCTTTCAGTGTTTCTCTCCATATTCCAGGTCCTACAGTGTGATTTTCTCATTTTTCATAATTTGCAGGTTATTGGGTGTGAGTTTTTTATTTTCAATTTTTTTCAGGTTTTCCTGCCATATTCCATGTCCTACAGTTTAATTTTCTCATTTTTCAGGATTTTGAAGTTTTCTTGTCATATTTTAGGTCCTACACTGTTAGTTTTTTTTTTTTATTTTCCACTTTTTAAAGGTTTTCTTACTATATTCCAAGTCCTACAGTGTCATTTGCTCATTTTCCACGTTTTTCAGGGTTTCTCGCCATATTCCATGTCCTACAAGTTTAATTTTTAATTTTCCACATTTTTCAGAGTTTTTCACCATATCTCAGTTCCTATAGTTTTAATTTCCATTTTCCATGTTTTTTTAGAGTTTGTCGCCATATTCCAGGACCTACAGTGTGAGTTTTTAATTTTCCACGTGTTTCAGGGTTTCTTGCCATATTCCAGCTTCTACAGTTTGATTTTATCATTGTTCATGATTTTCAGGATTTCTTGCCAGATTCCCAGTCCTATAGTGTAAGTTTTCAATTTTCCATGTTTGTCAAGTTTTCTCAACATATTCAAAGTCCTATAGTTTGAGTTTCTCATTTTTCAGTGTTTCTAGCCTTATACCAGGTCCTGCAGTGTTATTTTCTAATTTTCTTTTTTTTTTAAAGATTTATTTATTTATTATATGTAAGTACACTGTAGCTGTCCTCAGACACTCCAGAAGGGGGAGCCAGATCTCGTTACGGATGGTTGTGAGCCACCATAATTTCTTGCCATGTCCCTGGTCCTACACTGTTATATTTTTATTTTCCACGTTCTTCAGGTTTTCTCGCCATATTCCAGGTCCTACAGTGTGAGTTTTTAATTTCTACGTTTTTCAAGGTTTCTCTCCATATTCCAGGTCCTACTGTGTGATTTTCTCATTTTAAATGAATTTCCGTTTTCTTGCTATATTCCAGGTCCTACAGGGTAAGTTTTAAATTTTTCACGTTTTTCAGGGTTTCTTACGATATTCCAGGTACTGCATTATGATTTTCTCATTTTCCCCTCTTTCTGGGTTTCTAGACACATTCCAGGTCCTACAGTGTGGTTGTCTCATTTTCCACCTTTTTCTGGGTTTCTTCCCATATTCCAGGTCCTACAGCGTGAGTTTCTCATTTTCAACGTTTTTTTCAGTGTTTCTTGCCATATTCCAGGTCCTACAGTGTTTTTTTTTCAATTTCCACGTTTTTCAGGGTTTCTCATCATATTTCTGTTCCTACCGTTTGAGTTTATCATTTTTCACATTTTTCAGTATTTGTCGCCATATACCTGGTCGTAGAGTGTAAGTTTTTAAATTTCCACTGTTTTTCAGGGTTTCTCACAATATTCCAGGTCCTACATTGTGAGTATTTTATTTTCGACGTTTTTCAGGGTTTATCGCCATATTCAAGGTCTACAGTGTGATTTTCTCATATTTGATGATTTTCACTTTTTCTTTCCATATTTCAGTTCCTACAGTGTTATTTTTTATGTTTCACGTTTTTTAGGGTTTCTCTGTCACTGTGCTCAACTGTGGTTTTACAATGCTCCACTGTGATGTCCACTTCTCTACGCTTTTGTCACCCTGCTCTAATCGTTGTCACAATGCTCCACTTTGGTGTCACAGTATGCCACTGTGGTATCAGATTTCTCATCTCTGGTGTCACAATGCTCCACTGTGTCGTCACATGCTCCACTGTGTTGTCAGAGTTCTCCACTGTAGTTTCATTGTGGTTCACTGTGGGGAGACAGTGCTGCACTGTGCTATCACAGTGGTTCACTGTAGTGTCACAGTGCTCCCTGTGGTTTATCAGTGCTCTATTGTGGTATCATATCACAGTGCTCCACTGTCATGTCACAGTGTTCCACTCTACTGTCACCGTGCTTCTCTGTGTTGTCACAGTGCTCCACTGTGGTGTCACACTGCTACACTATTGTGTCACAGTGTTCCACCTTTCTGACACAGTTCTCCACAGTGATGTAAGTGTGCTTCCCTCACTGTCACACTGCTGCATTGTCGTGTCACAGTGCTCAACTGTCATGTCACAATGCTCCACTCTGATGCCACAGTGGTCCACTGTGCTGTCACAGTGCTGCACTGTAGTGTCACAGTGCTCCACTCTCGGGTCACAGTACTCCACTCTGCTGTCACAGTGATCCACAGTGGTGTCACAGTGCTTTACAGTGCTTTACAGTGATGTCAGAGTGTTCCACTCTGATGTTGCACTGCTCTACTCTGTTGTCACACTCCTCCACTGTGGTGTCATTGTGCTCCTCTGTGGTGTCACAGTGCTCCTCTTCATTGTCACAGTGCTCCACGGTGCTGTCACCCTACTCCTCTGTGGTGTCACATTTCTCCATTGTGGTGTCACATTCTCCCCTGTGGTTTCACATGCTCCAGTGTGTTGTCATATACTCTAAAGATGCTCCAACACAGAACAAAGATACCTGCACCAATGTGTTCACTGAACCCTAATTTTTAATAACCATGAGGTGGAAACAACCCAGATGTCCCTCTATGGAAGAATTGTTACAGAAACTGTGGTACATTTACACAATGGAATACTACTCAGATATAAAAAATGATCGCATCATAAACGTTGTAGGCACATGGATGGAACTAGAAAATAGTTTCTTGAGTGAGGTAACACAAATCCAAAAAACCTTGCATGGTATGTACTCACCGATAAGTGGATTTTAGCCCAAAAGCTCAGAATACCCATGCAACAACTAAAAGTCAAATGAAGTTTTACAAGAAGTGAGACCAAAGTGTCGGTTCTTCAAACCTACTTAGAAGAGGTAACAAAATAATCATGGCAGGCTGAGGAAGGGCATATCAGGGTGGGAGACAGAAAGGGAGGGGAAGAAAGAAGGAAGGACAGGGTCAGGTATGTGAAGAGACAGGAGAGACGTCTAGAGGACCAGGAGAATGAATAGGAATAAGTAGCAGCCGGGTTTGGGGAACTAGGAGATGCACTAGAAATTCCCAGATGCCAGGAATTCAAGAGGTTCCCAAAACTCAATTGGATAACAACAGCTGAAATACAGGGGAGTGCTACGCCCCGGTCGAGTCAACTGTACAAGCCGAGAGGCTTAAAAGTCACTCATGAGGCAAAGAGTTTCAAAGAAGCTCTCCTCCTGGAGTCTAGCGTTCCCTAACCATACAGTAATTTTTCATTCTCGAGTTTCATTCTCGAGTTAGTCTAGTGTATGGATCCACGTGCTCTCTTTCAATATTTTCCTATCATAAGTGCCTTTTAAGATTGAATTCTGTCATAGCTAAACCAGTGTTCCAACAGTCCTAGTTCGTCCTTAGCGAGACCTTGGGCTTGGATTTCAGTACTGCCCCTGGTATTACACTAAAAGTTAGGTGACTGCCCTTCATAGAAATCTACCATCACCTAGGAAGAAAGAAGTTTCTGACCGTAGGGGAAACCAGAATAGATGCTTAGTATTATAGCTGAGTTACACCTATTTACAGGAATTTACTATGGTTTAGGAAGCAGATCAGGCTGTGGTTTTAGAGTATTGCATTATTCATGAGATGGTTAGCTAGAACGGAACTCCCTAGTTAGAACCATGACTTGGGTGTAAAAACCCTTGCCCTAGGAGTGAAAAGTTCTCATACCAGGCTTCTAAGACTATAGCTGACCTTAGATAGGGCTAACTTTGTCTCAATTATTTTACTGCCCAGTTCCTTCTGATCTTTGTGTTTTCATTCCTCTGTTCTGTGTAAGAATCATTAAGCATCCGGTTACCTCATTTGTACCTTGCAGGTATGTCACCCAACTTCTTTATTGTCTTCTGTATAAAAAGTCTGAAGCTCGAATTGTAAAATTACATTCAGATTAAACACACGAACTCTCCTGTGTGTGTCTGTTTGTCACTCGCTCATCCACGTTTTGCCCACCTGCGACGAGAGACCCCGTTCCACGCAGACACAGGGACACAGAGGGTCTGCGGCAGGGGAGATGGAGCCTGAAGGGACTATATCCAGGAGATGGACATGGGACGAAGTTGAGGGATGGGGACACCCACCCATTTAAAAAAAATACCGAAAATTGTCTCTGTCTAAAGGAAATATAGGAACAAAAATGGAGCAGAGACTGAAGGAAAGGCCATCCAGAGACTATAGCACTGTATTCTACCCACAGACACAAAACCCCAACACTACGGCTGATGCCAAGATGTACTTACCTACAGGAGCCTTGTATGTCTGTATATCCTCTGAGAGCCTCTGTCAGCAACTGACTAAGACAGATGGAGAAACTCACAGCAACTATTGGACTGAGTGTGGGGACCCCAATGGAAAAATTAGGGGAAGGGCTGAAGGAGCTGAAGGGAATGGAAACCCCACAGGACGAACAACAGTATCAATTAACCAACCCCTCAGAGCTCCCAGGGAGTAATCTACCAACTAAAGGAGTATACATGGGCGGGTTTATGACTAGAAATACTTATGTAGCAGAGAACTACCTTGTCTGGCGTCAGTGGGAGGGGTGGCACTTGGTCCTGTTGAGGCTTGATACCCCAGAGAAGTGGGATACTAGAAGGATTAGGTGGGAGTGGCTGGGTAGGGAGGGGGAAAAGTTGGGCCTCAGGGAGGGGAGAGCAGGAGGGGGATAATACTTGAAATATAAACAAGTGAAATGATTAATACATTTTAAAGGGTGGAGGGGTTGAGATCATCCTTGGTTGTGTATTGGATGTGAAGCCTGCCTGGGAAAATGGGAGGAGAAGTGGAGAGGGAAAGAAAGAGCAAGGGGCAGAGAAATCAAGTCCATCTTGAGCTGTGTGCCAAGATGCTGTCTAGAAGACAATCGATTAAGAAAATAGAACAGAGTCTGTTGGCTCCAGCTTAGACTCTATTGCTGCCTTTGACCTCCTCTCCCTTCCTCCTCCAGGTTGATGACTCTGTGGTTTAAAGCCAGCTGATACTCTAGCCAGAACACAAACACCTGGAGCAGTACTCTTAGGGGTAATTCTTCACAAACCATTCCAATACCACTCTGCACTCTTCAGTGCAACAGAAGGACGGAGGATGGGAATAAGGAGGACACGGTGGAAGGAAATAGAAAAAGATGGAAGGGCAAAGGAAAGAAAGAAGAGTCACTAACAAGACATATGTTATCAAAGACACAGTGAGTGACCAGACAATTTCCCAGAATATAATGAAGTAAAACTAGCTTTACCAAAACAATTATTTGGTGTCAATTTATTGATTTCCTTAGTTGTTTACTAAAGTGTTGCTTGCACTCTGTTTGCAGAGCCCAGCTTCACTAGCTACCTGAACCAGAGAGGCCTAAAGAACCAGGTGAGGCAGTGGCCCAGTGCCCTTCCCAGCCTGCTGACTGATGCCAGCACTTAAACACTAGCTTGTCCACCCTACGTTATGGTTTTAAAGTATAAAATGAAATTACAAAGACTTGCAGGAGCTGTCTTGGCTTTGGTCCACCTTTGACATCTCTCTTCCTCTCTCAGTTGTTTCCCTGTGCTTATTCCAGGAAGGTTCTCCCAACAATCGCTGTTCTTGGACTCAAAGTATATGGTTTTTTTTTCTTTCTTTCTTTCAGAGCGCTCCCTAAATCACAGACCAATTTGCTGGAGCCCAAATCATAGTCCAATAGCAGTCTTTATCCCACCGAGAAAGAATGTAAGAAGTCACAGAACTGGCTCTTATTCTTAAATAGAAATTCAAACCAAAGATCACCCATTAATTAACCGGGGTAATTCACTAAAATTATTATTCTCCCTGGACCTTCCCAGGTCCCCAATCATTATTTCAGTCCACAGTCACTGTCAGACAAGCAACCTCTCTTCTTTTGGCCTTCCTGCTCATCCATCTTCTAGTCTGTTTTCTGCCTCTCTTTCTAGTCCAGGGAAGTAAAAGACTTTCGCACTGATAGGAGCTGATCCATCACAGCTTGTTTTATTTAAAAAACAAAAATAAACCCTCTCCCAGGTTTTATCAGCCATGTAGACAAGAATAGACTAAATTTGCCTTTGTGAGGTTGTTACTAAAGTCATGAAGTAACATGGATATCACTCACTCCTGTTTGGGCAGTACTTCGGAGGCTAGGTTAAGGAGATTTAAAAGTCAGCCTGGGAACCAGCCAGGGGGCCGGGGTTGTGGGGGCAGTGGACAAAAGAGCTAAATGTATTTAGTTCTTCCCTTATTAATGACCTCTTCTTTCAGCTAACACCTACTTTTGCCTCATCTAAAAGTAGGTAACAGTTACTTTTGCCTATTAGCTAAGCGCATGAATGTGATGCTGAGAGAGAAGTTGGGGCAGCCCCCTACTGAAAAAGGAAAGAGCTCAGCTAATTCTGTAAGGCTGGATAGAAGAAATCAGGGCCTTCTCTGCATCCCACATATACAGTCGCAGGACTGAATGCCACCTTGGAAGCCTGGCCACTGTTCAGGACCTTGAAGATTTCGCCAGGAGCCTCAAAGTGTAGACACCAGTGTACCAGAGGTATCAGGGTTCGAATCAAGCCTCCCACCCCGGAGAGATGCCCGAAGAGCCTCCTTAGGGGAGTCCCTCTCTTCTTTCATGGTATCTGGCAGTTTACCCAGTGGTGAAAATTCGGCAGAATCTGAGGCTTGTTCGGTTAAGTCCACACTGCGCCTTCCAGCTCACAGAACCCTAGAAGGACTCATTCCTCCTACTCGCATCTATTCATTCTCTGCACAGGAATCCACCTTGTGATTTCAAAACACTGAGCTGGGAGACCCAAGCTCAGTCAGGACTCTACAGGGGCCAGAGGGCTGACTGTGGTTCTTGGAGTATGTTTCCTATCCGAAGTGCAAGGACTTCTTAAATGTAAAAATCCTTTGCCTTTTTATGGAGATTATGGAAAAAAAGGAAGTTCCAAGGCAGATTCGCAAAGCTGAGACCCTAGCCAGGTTTGGCAGCACCTCTCCATTCTTAGATCTGCGCACCAGGGGACCTGAAAATGCTAGTCCAGCAAATCTGAAGAGGTCACAGGCTCTTGACTACTTTTTGGGTCCTGTGGGTTGGACCCAAGCAAACTAGTGATGATTAAAGGCCAGTGATCTGGAACCAGATTTGCACTTAAGGGTTACTGGCAAATTTCAAAGCGGTTTTTATTTGCCAGCCACATGTCTTGCAGCTAGTCTCACAATCCTGTTTTAGCTATTTGTGTTTCTTCTCATGTAGCTCAGGGTATGTCAAATACACTAAAGACCTTACTAGAAGCTGGTGCATCTAGAGGCCTGCTCCAGTTCTCCCTGATTTGCCAGAGCAGCTGGATTGATTTTTTTTAATTCCAACATTTTCCAATATTTGTATCCTTCAGGCTAATTTGAATAATGCAAGCAATTCTTGGTGGACATTTTGAGTTATGAGCTGATGCTGTAGCTCATCTAATTGCTTGCCTAAGCCTGGGTTCCAACCTGAACACCAGATTAATACACATGCCTATCTTTCCAGCACACAAGAAGTGAAGGCATGAAGATTAGAAATGCAGCTATCCTTGACTTTGTCAGGAGCAGCCTAAGGTAAAGGAACAAGACTCTGCCTAAAACAGAAAACAAGGTCCAAAGAAACCAACCAAAAATACCACTTTGGGTACTTACGAATTTCCATTTTCATTTGTTTAATCATACCTTCTAAGGAGCCAAGGTTGACTTTTAATCCTCAGGGTTTGATTGGCAAAAGAAGAGGATTGGTCCAAGATTTGAACCTAGGAAGATCCTCTCAGACCCTAAGCGAGAATCCTCTAGGGGTAGGACCAACAAGCCTTAAAGAGAAGCTCCATATATTTTTTCTAAGTGGGATATCTTGGAATCCTCTGGTTGAATTCAGTACACACCAAAAGAACTGAGTTTCAGATCTACCTGAAAAGGGTAATCCAAGACTACCCAGTGCCCCAATTGCTCGAGAATGTCAAAACAAGTGTAGAGTCTGTAACACTTGCACCCACTGCAATTTAGTACACCCAGTCCTGCTTCAAGCAGAGCAAAAAACCCACCAAATTCTCCCTACTTCCAGTTCTAATGTCAGAGATATAGAAAGCAGAACCCCAATCATGGGGCCCTCCTGGGAAGTGCCAGCATTGTCTCCAGTCAAGACCCAACTAAAATAACATCTCGTCCAACTTTGGGCTCAAACCAACGACCCTGAGATTAATAATCTCGTGCTCTAATGACTGTGCTAGATGGGGAACTGTTCTTTAGCTTAGAAGTTTACTAATTGTGACCACCACTGGGTAAGCATCCCCAGAGCAAATCCTTGGTGAGCACCTGCTCAGTTGGCATATCATAGAAATACAATGCAGACAGGCAAAGCCATGGCTGGCACTGGAGGAGCATGGTTAAACCTGTTTCCATTGTTGTAGCAGGTCTTTGCGCATCTGATCAGTATTTGCTTACTAAACTGTATATTGGCCTCAACCGACGTCTGTGTTGTCCTGTTTCCCCCAAATTGAACGTAATCTAAATGTAAGAAATGTCTCCTGTGAGTCTGGCACCCTGATTTTGTTGTTAACAGACATAGCCTGTCAAGTCTGAGCCTAGGTGGCACAGGATCTGGGAGCTGACTTAGGGTGGCCATAGGGGCCAACAGGTCAGTCAAGGGAATCCAACTAGAGCTCAAATGACTAACCTAGATGTCAGTAGGGTTAAGTTGGGGATCCTAGTGAGGGTCCAACCAATCCAGGGGTACGGATCTGAGCCAAAGGAGGCTCAGGCAATGTCCTATCCACACCCACCCTCGGGGCTTCTCCTAGGTCCTTTTCTGTCAGAGTGCCAGGAATCTGGTTCTTACCTATGCCTCTGGAATGGGACCTATCACACTGCACACAGAATACCAGATGCTTCCATTGAAGCATCAAGAACACAAAGAAATGACTGTCAGTCTTCAGGTGTATCCTATCCTCTAGTCCTATTTCCAAATTAAGTGCTTGGCTGAGCTGCCTCATTATGTAATTGCAAACCTTCCTAATAGTGGAAGGAAGAGGCACAAAAGAACCAGCATAGGAAGGAAACAATCATCACCTCCTTTTTTACTTTTTTCAGGTTTTCTCACCTATTTTGGGTCCTTCAGTGTGAGTTTTTAATTTTCCTCGTTTTTCAGGTTTTCTCGCCATATTCAGGGTCTTTCATTGTGATTTTCTCATTTTCACCTTTTTCAGGTTTTCTTGCTGTATTCCAGGTCCTTCAGTGTAAATTTTTAATTTTCCACGTTTTTCAGGTTTTCTCGCCATATTGGTTAATACAGTGTGAATTTTTAATTTTCCACTTTTTTCATGGTTTCTCTCCATAATCTGGGTCCGAAAGTGTCAATTTTTAATTTTCACCTTTTCAGGGTTTCTCTGCATATTCTGGGTCCTGCAGTGTGATTTTCTCATTTTCCAGGTTTTTCAAGTTTTTTCGTAATTCTGGGTCCTACAGTGTGATTTTCTCATTTTCCACCATTTTCAGGTTTTCTCACCATATATGGGGTCCTTCAGTGTGAGTTTTTAATTTTCTACTTTTTTCAAGTTTTCTCGCCATATTCGGGGGTCCTTCAGTGTGAATTTTAAATTTTCTACTTTTTTCAGTTTTTCTCACCTATTCTGTGTCCTTCAGTGTTAGTTTTTAATTTTCCTCATTTTTCAGGTTTTCTTGCCATATTCCGGGTCCTTCAGTGTTAATTTTTTTCATTCCACGTTTTTCAGGTTTTTTGGTCATATTCTTGGTCCTACAGTGTAATTTCCTCCTTTCCAAGTTTTTCAGGTTTTCTTGCCCTATTCCAGGTCCTTCAGGGTGAATTTTTAATTTTCCACGTTTTTCAGAATTTCTCGACATATTCTGGGTAATACAGTGTGAATTTTTAATTTTCCACTTTTTTCCTGTTTTCTTGCCACATTCTGGGACCGACAGTGTGAATTTTTAATTTTCACCTTTTTCAGGGTTTCTCGCATATTCTGGTTCCTGCAGTGTGATTTTCTCATTTTACACATTTTTCAAATTTTTTGGTAATTCCTGGTCATACAGTGTCATTTTCTCATTTTCCATCTTTTTCAGGTTTTCTTGCCATATTTGGGGTCATTCAGTGTGAGTTTTTACTTTTCTAATTTTTCAGGGTTTCTCGACATATTCTGGGTCCTACAGCGTCTATTTTTAATTTTCCGAGTTTTTCAGGGTTTCTCGGCATATTCTTGGTCCTACAGTGTGATTTTCTCATTTTCTACTTTTTTCAATTTTTTTCGAATTACTGTGTTCTACAGTATGATTTTCTCATTTTCCACCTTTTTCAGGTTTTCTCCATATATTTGGGGTCCTTCAGTGTAAGTTTTTTATTTTCTACTTTTTTCAGGGTATCTCGCCATATTCTGGGTCCTCCAGCTTGTATTTTTAATTTTCTACTCTTTTCAGGTTTTCTCACCATATTCCGGGTCCTTCAGTGTGAGTTTTTAATTTTACTTGTTTTTCAGGTTTTCTCGCCATATTCCAGGTCCTTCAGTGTGAATTTTTAATTTTCCACGTTTTTCAGTATGTCTTGCCATATTCAGAGTAATACAGTATGAATTTTTAATTTTCCACTTTTCATGGATTCTCGCCATATTCTGTCTCCTAAAGTGTGTATTTTTAATTTTCACGTTTTTCAGGGTTTCTAGGCATGTTCTGGGTCCTGCTGTGTGATTTTCTAATTTTCCATGTTTTTCAAGTTTTTACGTAATTCTGGGTCCTTCAGTGTGAGTTTATTATTTTCCTTGTTTTTCAGGATTTCTCGCCATATTCGGGGTCCTTCAGTGTGAATTTTTAATTTTCCACGTTTTTCAGGTTTTTTGGTCATATTCTGGGTCTTACAGATTGATTTTGTCATTTTCACGTTTTTCAGGGTTTCTTGCCCTATTCCAGGTCCTTCAGTGTGAATTTTTAATTTTCCACGTTTTTCAGTATTTCTTGCCATATTCTGGGTAATACAGTATGAATTTTTAATTTTCCACTTTTTTCATGGTTTCTTGCCATAATCTGGTTCCGACAGTGTGAATTTTTAATTTTCACCTTTTCAGGGTTTCTCGGCATATTCTGGGTCCTGCAGTGTGATTTTCTGATTTTCCTCGTTTTTCAAGTTTTTATGTAATTCTGGGTCCTACATTATGATTTTCTCATTTTCCACTTTTTCAGGTTTTCTCGCCATATTTGGGGTCCTTCTGTGTGAGTTTTTAATTTTCTATTTTTTTCAAGTATAATCTCCATATTCGGGGTCCTTCAGTGTGAATATTTAATTTTCAACTTTTTTAAGGTTTCTCTCCATATTCGGGGGTCCTTCAGTGTGAATTTTTAATTTTCTACTTTTTTCAGTTTTTCTCACCTATTCTGGGTCCTTCAATGTGAATTTTTAATTTCCCTCGTTTTTCAAGTTTTCTCGCCATATTCGGGGAGTTTCAGTGTGAATTTTTAATTTTCCACGTATTTCAAGTTTTTTCGTCATATTTTGGGTCTTACAGTGTGATTTTCTCATTTCCACCTTTTTCAGGTTTTCTTGCCGTATTCCAGGTCCTTCAGTGTGAATTTTTAATTTTCCACGTTTTTCAGTATTTCTTGCCATATTCTCGGTAATACAATGTGAATTTTTAATTTTCCAATTTTTTCATGGTATCTCGCCATAATCTAGGTCAGACAGTGTGAATTTTTAATTTTCACCTTTTCAGGGTTTCTCTGCATATTTTGGGTCCTGCAGTGTGATTTTCTCATTTTCCAGGTTTTTCAAGTTTTTTCGTATATCTGGGTCCTACAGTGTGATTTTCTCATTATCCACCTTTTTCAGGTTTTCTAGCCATATTTGGGGTCCTTCAGTGTGAGTTATCAATTTTCTACTTTTTTCAGGGTTTCTCGCCATATTCTGGGTCCTACAGCGTGTATTTTTAATTTTCTACTTTTTTTCAGGGTGTCTCGCCATATTCTGGGTCCTTCATTGTGAGTTTTTAATTTTACTTGTTTTTTCTGGTTTTCTCGCCATATTCCAGGTCCTTCAATGTGAATTTTTAATTTTCCACGTTTTTCAGTATTTCTCGCCATATTCTACGTAATACAGTGTGAATTTTTAATTTTCGACTTTTTTCATGGATTCTCGCCATATTCTGTGTCTGAAAGTGTGAATTTTTAATTTTTCGTATTACAGGGTTTCTCGGTATATTCTGGGTACTGCAGTGTGATTTTCTCATTTTCCACGTTTTTCAAGTTTTTACGTAATTCTGGGTCCTTCAGTGTGAGTTTATAATTTTCCTAGTTTTTCAGGATTTATCGCCATATTCGGGGTCCTTGAGTGTGAATTTTTAATTTTCTACGATTTTTTCAGGTTTTTTTCGTCATATTCTGGGTCTACAGTGTGATTTTTGTCATTTCCACGTTTTTCAGGTTGTCTTGCCGTATTCCAGGTCCTTCAGTGTGAATTTTTAATTTTCCACGTTTTTCAGTATTTCTTGCCATATTCTGGGTAATACAGTGTGAATTTTTAATTTTCCACTTTTTTCAGGGTTTCTTGCCATAATCTGGGTCCTACAGTGTGAAATTTTAATTTTCACCTTTTTCAGGGTTTCTTGGCATATTCTGGGTCCTGCAGTGTGATTTTCTCATTTTCCACGTTTTTTAAGTTTTTTCGTAATTTTGGGTCCTACATTGTGATTTTCTCATTTTCCACCTTTTTCAGGTTTTCTCACCATATTTGGGTTCCTTCTGTGTGAGTTTTTAATTTTCTACTTTCTTCAGGTTTTCTCGCCATATTTGGGTGTCCTTAAGTGTAAATTTTTAATTTTCTACTTTTTTCAGGTTTTCTCACCTTTTCCGGGTCATTCAGTGTGAATTTTTAATATTCCACGTTTTTCAAGTTTTTTGTCATATTCTGGGTCCTACAGTGTGATTTTCTCATTTCCACGTTTTTCAGGTTTTCTTGCCGTATTCCAGGTCCTTCAGTGTGAATTTTAAATTTTCCCCGTTTTTCAGTATTTCTCGACATATTCTGGGTAATACAGTGTGAATTTTTAATTTTCCCCTTTTCATGGATTCTCACCATATTCTGTATCCTAAAGTGTGAATTTTTAATTTTTACGTATTTCATGGTTTCTCGGCATATTCTGGGTAGTGCAGTGTGATTTGCTCATTTTCCACGTTTTTCAAGTTTTTACGTAATACTGGGTCCTTCAGTGTGAGTTTATAATTTTCCACTTTTTCAGGATTTCTCACCATATTGCGGGTCCTTCAGTGTGAATTTTTAATTTTCTACGTTTTTTTC
>NW_028227292.1:673497-797557 GCF_978045245.1 Mus caroli | reverse complement strand
AAAACGTGGAAAATTAAAAATACAAGCTGTAGGACACAGATTATGGCGAGAAAACCATGAAAAAAAGTGGAAAATTTAAAACTCACACTGTATTACCCAGAGTATGGCGAGAAATACTGAAAAACGTGGAAAATTAAAAATTCACACTGAAGGACCCCAAATATGGCGAGAAAACCTGGAAAAGGTTGAAAATGAGAATAATCAAACTGTAGGACCCAGAATGGCGATAAAACTTGAAAAATGACGAAAAAAAGAAAATCAAACTGTAGGACCCAGAATATATCTAGAAACCCTGAAAAACGTGGAAAATTAAAAATACACACTATAGGACCCAGATTATGGCGAGAAACCCTGAAAAAAGTAGAAAATTAAAAACTCACACTGAAGGACCCCAAATATGGCGAGAAAACCTGAAAAAAGTGGAATATGAGAAAATCACACTGTAGGACCCAGAATTACGAGAAACTTGAAAAACGTGGAAAATCAGAAAATCACACTGCAGGACCCAGAATATGCCTAGAGACCCTGAAAAAACGTGAAAATTAAATATTTACAGACAGAAGGAGATTATGGCGAGAAACCATGAAAAGTGGAAAATTAAAAATTCACACTGTATTACCCAGAATATGGCGAGAAATACTGAAAAACGTGGAAAATTAAAAATTCACACTGAAGGACCAGGAATATGGCGAGAAAACCTGAAAAACGAGGAAAATTAAAAACTCACACTGAAGGAACCAGAAAATGGCGAGAAAACCTGAAAAAGGAAGAAAATTAAAAACTCACACTGAAGGACCCAGAATAAGGGGACAAAACCTGAAAAAGGTGGAAAATGAGAAAATCACACTGTTAGGGACCCCAAAATATGACGAAAAAACCTGAAAAACGTGGAATAATAAAAATTCACACTGAAGGACCAGGAATATGGCGAGAAAACCTGAAAAAGGAAGAAAATTAAAAACTCAAACTGAAGGACCCAGAATATGGCGAGAAAACCTGAAAAAGGTGGAAAATGAGAACAATCACACTGCAGGACCCAGAATTGCAAAAAAAACTTGAAAAATTTCGAAAATGAGAAAATCACACTGTAGGTCCCAGAATATGTCGAGAAACGCTGAAAACGTGGAAAATTAAAAATACACGCTGTAGGACCCAGATTATGGCGAGAAACCATGAAAAAAGTGGAAAATTTAAAACTCACACTGTATTACCCAGAGTATGGCGAGAAATACTGAAAAATGTGGAATATTAAAAATTCACACTGAAGGACCAGGAATATGGCTTGAAAACCTGAAAAATGAGGAAAATTAAAAACTCACACTGAAGGACCCCAAATATGGCGAGAAAACCTGACAAAGTTGGAAAATGAGAAAATCACACTGTAGGACCCAGAATTACGAAAAAACTAGAAAAACTTGGAAAATGAGAAAATAACACTGAAGGACCCAGAATATGCAGAGAAACCCTAAAAAACCTGAAAATTAAAAATTCACACTATCGGACACAGAATATGGCCAGAAACCATGAAAAATTGGAAAAATGCACACTAAAGGACCCGGAATATGGCGAGAAAACCTGAAAAACGAGTAAAAATAAAAACTCACACTGAAGGACCCAGAATATGGCTAGAAACACTGAAAACGTGGAAAATTAAAAATACACACTGTAGGACATGGATTATGGTGAGAAACCATGAAAAAAAGTGGAAAATTTAAAACTCAAACTGTATTACGCAGAGTATGGTGAGAAATACTGAAAAACGTGGAAAATTAAAAATTCACACTGAAGGACCTGGAATACGGCAAGAAAACCTGAAAAACGTCGAAATGAGAAAATCACACTGTAGGACACAGAATATGACGAAAAAAACCTGAAAAACGTGGAATATTAAAAATTCACACTGAAGGACCCGGAATATGGTGTGAAAACCTGAAAAACGAGGAAAATTAAAAACTCACACTGAAGGACCGCAAATATGGCAAGAAAACCTGACAAAGTTGGAAAATGAGAAAATCACACTGTAGGACCCAGAATTACGAAAAAACTAGAAAAACTTGGAAAATGAGAAAATAACATTGAAGGACCCAGAATATGCAGAGAAACCCTGAAAAACCTGAAAATTAAAAATTCAAACTTTCGGTCACAGAATATGGTAGGAAACCTTGGAAAAGTATAAATGCACACTAAAGGACCTGGAATATGGCGATAAAACCTGAAAATCCAGTAAAAACAAAAACTCACACTGAAGGACCCAGAATATGGCAAGAAACCCTGAAAAAAGTTGAAAATTAAAAACTCACACAGAAGGACCCCAAATATGGCGAGAAAACCTGAAAAAGGTTGAAAATGAGCATAATCAAACTGTAGGACCCAGAATTGCGATAAAACTTGAAAAAAGACAAAAAAAAGAAAATCAAACTGTAGGACCCAGAATATGTTGAGAAACCCTGAAAACATGGAAAATTAAAAATACATGCTATAGGACCCAGATTATGGCGAGAAACCCTGAAAAAATAGAAAATTAAAAACTCACACTGAAGGACCCCAAATATGGCTAGAAAACCTGAAAAAAGTGGAAAATGAGAAAATCACACTGTAGGACCCAGAATTAGAAAAAACTTGAAAAACGTGGGAAAATGAGAAAATCACACTGCAGGACCCAGAATATGCCTAGAAACGATGAAAAACGTGAAAATTAAATATTCACAGTCAGAAGCAGATTATGGCGAGAAATACTGAAAAACGTGGAAAATTAAAAATTCACACTGAAGGACCAGGAATAAGGCGAGAAAACCTGAAAAACGAGGAAAATTAAAAATTCACACTGTAGAACCCAGAATATGACGAAAAAGACGTAAAAAACTTTTAAAATTAAACATTGACACTATAGGACACAGAATATGCCAAGAAACCCTGAGAAACCTGGAAAATAAAAAATACACGCTGTAGGAACCAGAATATTGCGAGAAACCCTGAAAAAAGTAGAAAATTAAAATCTCACAGTGAAGGAACCCGAATATAGTGAGAAAACCTGAAAAACATGGAAATTAACAACTCACACTCAAGGATCTGGAATATGGCGAGAAAACCTGAAAAAATTGGAAAAGTAAAAACTCGCACTGAAGGACCTAGAATATGGCAAGAAACCCTGAAAAAAGTAGAAAATTAAAAACTCACACTGAAGGACCCTGAATATGGCAAGAAAACATGAAAAAGGTGGAAAATGAGAATAATCACACTGTAGGACCCAGAATTCCGAATAAACTTGAAAAAAAGGGAAAATTAACAACTCACTCAGAAAGACCTGGAATATGGCAAGAAACCCTGAAAAACGTGGAAAATTAAAAATTCATCTGTAGGACCCAAAATATGTTGGGAAACCCTGAAAAACGTGGAAAATTAAAAATTCACACTGTCGGACCCAGATTATGGCAAGAAACCATGAAAAAAGTGGAAAATTAAAAATTCATACTGTATTACCCAGAATATGGCAAGAAATACTGAAAAACGTGGAAAATTAAAAATTCACCCTGAAGGACCTGGAATAGGGCAAGAAAACCTGAAAAACTTGGAAAGGAGGAAATTACACTGTAGGACCAAGAATATGACCAAAAAACCTGAAAAACGTGGAATGAAAAAAATTAACACTGAAGGACCCGGAATATGGCAAGCAAACCTGAAAAATGAGGAAAATTAAAAACTAACACTGAAGGACACAGAATAGGTGAGAAAAACTGAAAAAAGTAGAAAATTTAAAATTCACACTGAAGGACCCCCGAATATGGCGAGAAAACTTGAAAAAAGTAGAAAATTAAAAACTCACACTGAAGGACCCCATATATGGTGAGAAAACCTGAAAATGGTGGAAAATGAGAAAATCACACTGTAGGACCCAGAATTATGAAAAAACTTGAAAAACCTGGAAAATGAGAAAATCACACTGCAGGACACAGAATATGCAGAGAAACCCTGAAAAGGTGAAAATTAAAAATTGACACTTTCGGACCCAGATTATGGAGAGAAACCATGAAAAAAGTGGAAAATTAAAAATTCACACGGTATTAACCAATATGGCGAGAAATACTGAAAAACGTGGAAAATTAAAAATTTACAATGAAGGACCTGGAATACAGCAAGAAAACCTGAAAAAGGTGAAAATGAGAAAATCACACTGAAAGACCCTGAATATGGCGAGAAAACCTGAAAAACGAGGAAAATTAAAAACTCACACTGAAGGACCCAAAATAGGTGAGAAAATCTGAAAAAAGTAAAAAAGGAGGTGATGATTGGTTCCTTCCTATGCTGGTTCTTTTGTGCCTCTTCCTTCCACTATTAGGAAGGTTTGCAATTACATAATGAGGCAGCTCAGCCAAGCCCTTAATTTGGAAATAGGACTAGAGGATAGGATACACCTGAAGACTGACAGTCATTTCTTTGTGTTCTTGATGCTTCAATGGAAGCATCTGGTATTCTGTGTGCAGTGTGATAGGTCCCATTCCAGAGGCATAGGTAAGAACCAGATTCCTGGCACTCTGACAGAAAAGGACCTAGGAGAAGCCCCGAGGGTGGGTGTGGATAGGACATTGCCTGAGCCTCCTTTGGCTCAGATCCGTACCCCTGGATTGGTTGGACCCTCACTAGGATCCCCAACTTAACCCTACTGACATCTAGGTTAGTCATTTGAGCTCTAGTTGGATTTCCTTGACTGACCTGTTGGCCCCTATGGCCACCCTAAGTCAGCTCCCAGATCCTGTGCCACCTAGGCTCAGACTTGACAGGCTATGTCTGTTAACAACAAAATCAGGGTGCCAGACTCACAGGAGACATTTCTTACATTTAGATTACGTTCAATTTGGGTGAAACAGAGGACAACACAGACTTCGGTTGAGGCCAATATACAGTTTAGTAAGCAAATACTGATCAGATGCGCAAAGACCTGCTACAACAATGGAAACAGGTTTAACCATGCTCCTCCAGTGCCAGCCATGGCTTTGCCTGTCTGCATTGTATTTCTATGATATGCCAACTGAGCAGGTGCTCACCAAGGATTTGCTCTGGGGATGCTTACCCAGTGGTGGTCACAATTAGTAAACTTCTAAGCTAAAGAACAGTTCCCCATCTAGCACAGTCATTAGAGCACGAGATTATTAATCTCAGGGTCGTTGGTTTGAGCCCAAAGTTGGACGAGATGTTATTTTAGTTGGGTCTTGACTGGAGACAATGCTGGCACTTCCCAGGAGGGCCCCATGATTGGGGTTCTGCTTTCTATATCTCTGACATTAGAACTGGAAGTAGGGAGAATTTGGTGGGTTTTTTGCTCTGCTTGAAGCAGGACTGGGTGTACTAAATTGCAGTGGGTGCAAGTGTTACAGACTCTACACTTGTTTTGACATTCTCGAGCAATTGGGGCACTGGGTAGTCTTGGATTACCCTTTTCAGGTAGATCTGAAACTCAGTTCTTTTGGTGTGTACTGAATTCAACCAGAGGATTCCAAGATATCCCTCTTAGAAAGAATATATGGAGCTTCTCTTTAAGGCTTGTTGGTCCTACCCCTAGAGGATTCTCCCTTAGGGTCTGAGAGGATCTTCCTAGATTCAAATCTTGGACCAATCCTCTTCTTTTACCAATCAAACCCTGAGGATTAAAAGTGAACCTTGGCTCCTTAGAAGGTATGACTAAACAAATGAAAATGGAAATTCGTAAGTACCCAAAGTGGTATTTTTGGTTGGTTTCTTTGGACCTTGTTTTCTGTTTTAGGCAGAGTTTTGTTCCTTTACCTTAGGCTGCTCCTGACAAAGTCAAGGATAGCTGCATTTCTAATCTTCATGCCTTCACTTCTTGTGTGCTGGAAAGATAGGCATGTGTATTAATCTGGTGTTCAGGTTGGAACCCAGGCTTAGGCAAGCAATTAGATGAGCTACAGCATCAGCTCATAACTCAAAATGTCCACCAAGAATTGCTTGCATTATTCAAATTAGCCTGAAGGATACAAATATTGGAAAATGTTGGAATTAAAAAAAATCAATCCAGCTGCTCTGGCAAATCAGGGAGAACTGGAGCAGGCCTCTAGATGCACCAGCTTCTAGTCAGGTCTTTAGTGTATTTGACATACCCTGAGCTACATGAGAAGAAACACAAATAGCTAAAACAGGATTGTGAGACTAGCTGCAAGACATGTGGCTGGCAAATAAAAACCGCTTTGAAATTTGCCAGTAACCCTTAAGTGCAAATCTGGTTCCAGATCACTGGCCTTTAATCATCACTAGTTTGCTTGGGTCCAACCCACAGGACCCAAAAAGTAGTGAAGAGCCTGTGACCTCTTCAGATTTGCTGGACTAGCATTTTCAGGTCCCCTGGTGCGCAGATCTAAGAATGGAGAGGTGCTGCCAAACCTGGCTAGGGTCTCAGCTTTGCGAATCTGCCTTGGAACTTCCTTTTTTTCCAGAATCTCCATAAAAAGGCAAAGGATTTTTACATTTAAGAAGTCCTTGCACTTCGGATAGGAAACATACTCCAAGAACCACAGTCAGCCCTCTGGCCCCTGTAGAGTCCTGACTGAGCTTGGGTCTCCCAGCTCAGTGTTTTGAAATCACAAGGTGGATTCCTGTGCAGAGAATGAATAGATGCGAGTAGGAGGAATGAGTCCTTCTAGGGTTCTGTGAGCTGGAAGGCGCAGTGTGGACTTAACCGAACAAGCCTCAGATTCTGCCGAATTTTCACCACTGGGTAAGCTGCCAGATACCATGAAAGAAGAGAGGGACTCCCCTAAGGAGGCTCTTCGGGCATCTCTCTGGGGTGGGAGGCTTGATTCGAACCCTGATACCTCTGGTGCACTGGTGTCTACACTTTGAGGCTCCTGGCGAAATCTTCAAGGTCCTGAACAGTGGCCAGGCTTCCAAGGTGGCATTCAGTCCTGCGACTGTATATGTGGGATGCAGAGAAGGCCCTGATTTCTTCTATCCAGCCTTACAGAATCAGCTGAGCTCTTTCCTTTTTCAGTAGGGGGCTGCCCCAACTTCTCTCTCAGCATCACATTCATGCGCTTAGCTAATAGGCAAAAGTAACTGTTAGCTACTTTTAGATGAGGCAAAAGTAGGTGTTAGCTGAAAGAAGAGGTCATTAATAAGGGAAGAACTAAATACATTTAGCTCTTTTGTCCACTGCCCCCACAACCCCGGCCCCCTGGCTGGTTCCCAGGCTGACTTTGAAATCTCCTTAACCTAGCCTCCGAAGTACTGCCCAAACAGGAGTGAGTGATATCCATGTCACTTCATGATTTTAGTAACAACCTCACAAAGGCAAATTTAGTCTATTCTTGTCTACATGGCTGATAAAACCTGGGAGAGGGTTTATTTTTGTTTTTTAAATAAAACAAGCTGTGATGGATCAGCTCCTATCAGTGCGAAAGTCTTTTACTTCCCTAGACTAGAAAGAGAGGCAGAAAACAGACTAGAAGATGGATGAGCAGGAAGGCCAAAAGAAGAGAGGTTGCTTGTCTGACAGTGACTGTGGACTGAAATAATGATTGGGGACCTGGGAAGGTCCAGGGAGAATAATAATTTTAGTGAATTACCCCAGTTAATTAATGGGTGATCTTTGGTTTGAATTTCTATTTAAGAATAAGAGCCAGTTCTGTGACTTCTTACATTCTTTCAAGGTGGGATAAAGACTGCTATTGGACTATGATTTGGGCTCCAGCAAATTGGTCTGTGATTTAGGGAGCGCTCTGAAAGAAAGAAAGAAAAAAAAAAAAAAAAACCAGATACTTTGAGTCCAAGAACAGCGATTGTTGGGAGAACCTTCCTGGAATAAGCCCAGGGAAACAACTGAGAGAGGAAGAGAGATGTCAAAGGTGGACCAAAGCCAAGACAGCTCCTGCAAGTCTTTGTAATTTCATTTTATACTTTAAAACCATAACGTAGGGTGGACAAGCTAGTGTTTAAGTGCTGGCATCAGTCAGCAGGCTGGGAAGGGCACTGGGCCACTGCCTCACCTGGCTCTTTAGGCCTCTCTGGTTCAGGTAGCTAGTGAAGCTGGGCTCTGCAAACAGAGTGCAAGCAACACTTTAGTAAACAACTAAGGAAATCAATAAATTGACACCAAATAATTGTTTTGGTAAAGCTAGTTTTACTTCATTATATTCTGGGAAATTGTCTGGTCACTCACTGTGTCTTTGATAACGTATGTCTTGTTAGTGACTCTTCTTTCTTTCCTTTGTCCTTCCATCTTTTTCTATTTCCTTCCACCGTGTCCTCCTTACTCCCATCCTCCGTCCTTCTGTTGCACTGAAGAGTGCAGAGTGGTATTGGAATGGTTTGTGAAGAATTACCCCTAAGAGTACTGCTCCAGGTGTTTGTGTTCTGGCTAGAGTATCAGCTGGCTTTAAACCACAGAGTCATCAACCTGGAGGAGGAAGGGAGAGGAGGTCAAAGGCAGCAATAGAGTCTAAGCTGGAGCCAACAGACTCTGTTCTATTTTCTTAATCGATTGTCTTCTAGACAGCATCTTGGCACACAGCTCAAGTTGGACTTGATTTCTCTGCCCCTTGCTCTTTCTTTCCCTCTCCACTTCTCCTCCCATTTTCCCAGGCAGGCTTCACATCCAATACACAACCAAGGATGATCTCAACCCCTCCACCCTTTAAAATGTATTAATCATTTCACTTGTTTATATTTCAAGTATTATCCCTCTCCTGCTCTCCCCTCCCTGAGGCCCAACTTTTCCCCCTCCCTACCCAGCCACTCCCACCTAATCCTTCTAGTATCCCACTTCTCTGGGGTATCAAGCCTCAACAGGACCAAGTGCCACCCCTCCCACTGACGCCAGACAAGGTAGTTCTCTGCTACATAAGTATTTCTAGTCATAAACCCGCCCATGTATACTCCTTTGGTTGGTAGATTACTCCCTGGGAGCTCTGAGGGGTTGGTTAATTGATACTGTTGTTCGTCCTGTGGGGTTTCCATTCCCTTCAGCTCCTTCAGCCCTTCCCCTAATTTTTCCATTGGGGTCCCCACACTCAGTCCAATAGTTACTGTGAGTTTCTCCATCTGTCTTAGTCAGTTGCTGACAGAGGCTCTCAGAGGATACACAGACATACAAGGCTCCTGTCGGTAAGTACATCTTGGCATCAGCCGTAGTGTTGGTGTTTTGTGTCTGTGGGTAGAATACAGTGCTATAGTCTCTGGATGGCCTTTCCTTCAGTCTCTGCTCCATTTTTGTCCCTATATTTCCTTTAGACAGAGACAATTTTCGGTATTTTTTTTAAATGGGTGGGTGTCCCCATCCCTCAACTTCGTCCCATGTCCATCTCCTGGATATAGTCCCTTCAGGCTCCATCTCCCCTGCCGCAGACCCTCTGTGTCCCTGTGTCTGCGTGGAACGGGGTCTCTCGTCGCAGGTGGGCAAAGCGTGGATGAGCGAGTGACAAACAGACACACACAGGAGAGTTCGTGTGTATAATCTGAATGTAATTTTACAATTCGAGCTTCAGACTTTTTATACAGAAGACAATAAAGAAGTTGGGTGACATACCTGCAAGGTACAAATGAGGTAACCGGATGCTTAATGATTCTTACACAGAACAGAGGAATGAAAACACAAAGATCAGAAGGAACTGGGCAGTAAAATAATTGAGACAAAGTTAGCCCTATCTAAGTTCAGCTATAGTCTTAGAAGCCTGGTATGAGAACTTTTCACTCCTAGGGCAAGGGCTTTTACACCCAAGTCATGGTTCTAACTAGGGAGTTCCGTTCTAGCTAACCATCTCATGAATAATGCAATACTCTAAAACCACAGCCCGATCTGCTTCCTAAACCATAGTAAATTCCTGTAAATAGGTGTAAGTCAGCTATAATACTAAGCATCTATTCTGGTTTCCCCTACGGTCAGAAACTTCTTTCTTCCTAGGTGATGGTAGATTTCTATGAAGGGCAGTCACCTAACTTTTAGTGTAATACCAGGGGCAGTACTGAAATCCAAGCCCAAGGTCTCGCTAAGGACGAACTAGGACTGTTGGAACACTGGTTTAGCTATGACAGAATTCAATCTTAAAAGGCACTTATGATAGGAAAATATTGAAAGAGAGCACGTGGATCCATACACTAGACTAACTCCAGAATGAAACTCGAGAATGAAAAATTACTGTATGGTTAGGGAACGCTAGACTCCAGGAGGAGAGCTTCTTTGAAACTCTTTGCCTCATGAGTGACTTTTAAGCCTCTCGGCTTGTACAGTTGACTCGACCGGGGCGTAGCACTCCCCTGTATTTCAGCTGTTGTTATCCAATTGAGTTCTGGGAACCTCTTGAATTCCTGGCATCTGGGAATTTCTAGTGCATCTCCTAGTTCCCCAAACCCGGCTGCTACTTATTCCTATTCATTCTCCTGGTCCTCTAGACGTCTCTCCTGTCTCTTCACATACCTGACCCTGTCCTTCCTTCTTTCTTCCCCTTTCTTTCTGTCTCCCACCCTGATATGCCCTTCCTCAGCCTGCCATGATTATTTTGTTACCTCTTCTAAGTAGGTTTGAAGAACCGACACTTTGGTCTCACTTCTTGTAAAACTTCATTTGACTTTTAGTTGTTGCATGGGTATTCTGAGCTTTTGGGCTAAAATCCACTTATCGGTGAGTACATACCATGCAAGGTTTTTTGGATTTGTGTTACCTCACTCAAGAAACTATTTTCTAGTTCCATCCATGTGCCTACAACGTTTATGATGCGATCATTTTTTATATCTGAGTAGTATTCCATTGTGTAAATGTACCACAGTTTCTGTAACAATTCTTCCATAGAGGGACATCTGGGTTGTTTCCACCTCATGGTTATTAAAAATTAGGGTTCAGTGAACACATTGGTGCAGGTATCTTTGTTCTGTGTTGGAGCATCTTTAGAGTATATGACAACACACTGGAGCATGTGAAACCACAGGGGAGAATGTGACACCACAATGGAGAAATGTGACACCACAGAGGAGTAGGGTGACAGCACCGTGGAGCACTGTGACAATGAAGAGGAGCACTGTGACACCACAGAGGAGCACAATGACACCACAGTGGAGGAGTGTGACAACAGAGTAGAGCAGTGCAACATCAGAGTGGAACACTCTGACATCACTGTAAAGCACTGTAAAGCACTGTGACACCACTGTGGATCACTGTGACAGCAGAGTGGAGTACTGTGACCCGAGAGTGGAGCACTGTGACACTACAGTGCAGCACTGTGACAGCACAGTGGACCACTGTGGCATCAGAGTGGAGCATTGTGACATGACAGTTGAGCACTGTGACACGACAATGCAGCAGTGTGACAGTGAGGGAAGCACACTTACATCACTGTGGAGAACTGTGTCAGAAAGGTGGAACACTGTGACACAATAGTGTAGCAGTGTGACACCACAGTGGAGCACTGTGACAACACAGAGAAGCACGGTGACAGTAGAGTGGAGCACTGTGACATGACAGTGGAGCACTGTGATATGATACCACAATAGAGCACTGATAAGCCACAGTGAGCACTGTGACACAACAGTGGACCACTGTGATAGCACAGTGCAGCACTGTCTCCCCACAGTGAACCACAATGAAACTACAGTGGAGAACTCTGACAACACAGTGGAGCATGTGACACCACAGTGGAGCATTGTGACACCAGAGATGAGAAATCTGATACCACAGTGGCATACTGTGACACCAAAGTGGAGCATTGTGACAACGATTAGAGCAGGGTGACAAAAGCGTAGAGAAGTGGACATCACAGTGGAGCATTGTAAAACCACAGTTGAGCACAGTGACAGAGAAACCCTAAAAAACGTGAAACATAAAAAATAACACTGTAGGAACTGAAATATGGAAAGAAAAAGTGAAAATCATCAAATATGAGAAAATCACACTGTAGACCTTGAATATGGCGATAAACCCTGAAAAACGTCGAAAATAAAATACTCACAATGTAGGACCTGGAATATTGTGAGAAACCCTGAAAAACAGTGGAAATTTAAAAACTTACACTCTACGACCAGGTATATGGCGACAAATACTGAAAAATGTGAAAAATGATAAACTCAAACGGTAGGAACAGAAATATGACGAGAAACCCTGAAAAACGTGGAAATTGAAAAACAAACACTGTAGGACCTGGAATATGGCAAGAAACACTGAAAAAAACGTTGAAAATGAGAAACTCATGCTGTAGGACCTGGAATATGGGAAGAAACCCAGAAAAAGGTGGAAAATGAGACAACCACACTGTAGGACCTGGAATGTGTCTAGAAACCCAGAAAGAGGGGAAAATGAGAAAATCATAATGCAGTACCTGGAATATCGCAAGAAACCCTGAAAAACGTGAAAAATTAAAAACTTACCCTGTAGGACCTGGAATATAGCAAGAAAACGGAAATTCATTTAAAATGAGAAAATCACACAGTAGGACCTAGAATATGGAGAGAAACCTTGAAAAACGTAGAAATTAAAAACTCACACTGTAGGACCTGGAATATGGCGAGAAAACCTGAAGAACGTGGAAAATAAAAATATAACAGTGTAGGACCAGGGACATGGCAAGAAATTATGGTGGCTCACAACCATCCGTAACGAGATCTGGCTCCCCCTTCTCGAGTGTCTGAGGACAGCTACAGTGTACTTACATATAATAAATAAATAAATCTTTAAAAAAAAAGAAAATTAGAAAATAACACTGCAGGACCTGGTATAAGGCTAGAAACACTGAAAAATGAGAAACTCAAACTATAGGACTTGGAATATGTTGAGAAAACTTGACAAACATGGAAAATTGAAAACTTACACTATAGGACTGGGAATCTGGCAAGAAATACTGAAAATCATGAACAATGAGAAAATCAAACTGTAGAAGCTGGAATATGGCAAGAAACCCTGAAACACGTGGAAAATTAAAAACTCACACTGTAGGTCCTGGAATATGGCGACAAACTCAAAAAAACATGGAAAATGGAAATTAAAACTATAGGAACTGAGATATGGTGAAAAACTCTGAAAAATGTGGAAAATTAAAAATTAAACCTGTAGGACATGGAATATGGCAAGAAACCCTGAAAAACGTGGAAAATGAGCAAATGACACTGTAGGACTTGGAATATAGTAAGAAAACCTTTAAAAAGTGGAAAATAAAAAAAAAAAACTAACAGTGTAGGACCTAAAATATGACAAGAAAACTTCAAAATCCTGAAAAATGAGAAAATCAAACTGTAGGACATGGAATATGGCAGGAAAACCTGAAAAAAATTGAAAATAAAAAACTCACACCCAATAACCTGCAAATTATGAAAAATGAGAAAATCACACTGTAGGACCTGGAATATGGAGAGAAACACTGAAAGACTTGGAAAATGAGAAACCCAAACTGTAGGACCTGGAATATGCTTAGAAACTCTGAAAAAGGTGGAAAATTAAAAACTCACATGGTTGGATCTAGAATATGTTGAGAAAACCTGAAAAAGGTGGAAAATAAGAAACTCACTCTGTAGGACCTGGAATATGGCAAGAAACCCAGAAAAAGGTGGAAAATGAGAAAATAACACTGCAGCACCTGGTATATGTCTAGAAACACCGAAAAATGAGAAACTCAAACTATAGGACTTGGAATATGTCAAGAAACCTTGGCAAACATGGGAAATTGAAAACTTATACTATAGGACTGGAAATATGTCAAGAAAACCTGAAAAATCACAGGAAATGAAAAAATCACACTGTAGAATCTGGACTATGGCAAGAAACACTGAAACACGTGGAAAATTAAAAACTCACACTCTAGGACCTGGAATATGGTGAGAAGAACTGAAAAATGTGAAAAATGAGAAACTCAAACTATAAGAACTGGAATATGGAAAGAAAACCTTAAAATTGTGGAAAATGAGAGAATCACACTGTAGGACCTAGAATATTGTGAGAAATCCTGAAAAACGTGGAAAATTAAAAACTCACACTTTAGGACCTGGAATATGGCAAGATTCCCTATAAAACGTGGAAAAGGAGAAACTCACACTGGAGGACCTGGAATGTGGCAAGAACCCTGAAAGAGGTGTAAAATGACAAAATCAAACTGCAGGACTTAGAATACGGCGAGAAACCCAGAAAAGGTGGAAAATGACAAAATCACACAGCAGGACTTAGAATATGGGGAGAAAACCTGAAAGAATCAGATAATTAAAAAACCTAAAAATAATGAAAAATGAGAAAATCACACTGCAGTACCTAGAACATGGCAAGAACCCCTGAATAATGTGAACAATACGAAACTCAAATGGTAGGATATGGAATATGGCAAGAAACACAGAAAAATGTGGAAAATTAAAAACTCACACTGAAGGACCTGGGATATGGCGAGAAAATCTGAAAATCATGAAAAATGATAAAATCTCACTGTAGGACCTAGAATATGGCAAGAAACACTGAAAAACGTGAAAAATAAAAAATTCAAACTGCAGGACCTGAAATATGGCAAGAAACCCTGAAAAATGTGGAAAATTAAAAACTAACATTGTAGGAACAGGAATATGGAGAGAAAACCTGAAAAACATGGAAAATGAGGAACTCAAACTGCAGGACCTATAATATGGCGAAAAACTCTGAAAAACGTTGAAAATGAGAAACTCACACTATAGGACCTGGAGTATGGAAAGAAACCCTGAAAAACATGGAAAATAAAAAAACTCACACTGTAGGATCTGGAATATGGGAAGAAAACTGAAAATCATGAAAAATGAGAAAATCATACTGTAGGATCTGGAATAGGAAGAAAACCATGAAAAACGTGGAAAATTAAAAACTCACACTGTAGGACATGGAATATGGCAAGAAACCCTGAAAAAGTTGGAAATTTAAAAACTCACACTCTAGGACTTGGAATATGACAAGAAACTCTGAAAAATGTGGAAAATTAAAATCAAACAGTGAATGACCTGGAATATGGCGAGAAACCCTGAAAAACGTGGAAAATGAGAAACTCACACTCTAGGACCTGGAAAATGGAGAGAAACCCAGAAAAAGGTGGAAAATGAGAAAATCACACTGATGGACCTGGAATGTGTCTAGAAACCCAGAAAGAGGGGAAAAATGAGATATCATACTGAAGTACCTAGAATATCGCGAGAAACCCCAAAAAATGTGGAAAATTAAAAACTTACCCTGTAGGACCAGGAATAGGGCAAGAAAACCTGAAAATCTTTGAAAAGGAAAAAAAACACACTGTAGGACCTGGAATATGGTGAGTAACTATAAAAACGTGGATAATTAAAAAATCACACTGAAGGCCTGGAATATGGCAAGAAATCCTGAAAAATGTGGAAAATGAGAAAAATCACATTGTAGGACCTGGAATATGGTGAGAAAACTTGAATAAGTCGAAAAATGAGAAAATCACACTGTAGAACCTGGAAAATGTTGAGAAACCCTGAAGAAGTCGAAAAATGAGAAAATCATATCTAGTACCTGGAATATGGTGAGAAACCCTGTATAGTCGAATAATGAGAAAATCATACTGTAGGACCTGGAATATGGTGAGAAACCCTGAAAAAGTCGAAAAATGAGAAAATCATACTGTAGTACCTGGAATATGGCGATAAACCCTGAAAAACATAGAAAATTAAAAACTCACACTGAAGGACCTGGAATATGGCGATAAACCCTGAAAAATGCCGGAAATTAAGGTTTCATACTGAAGGACTAGGAATACGGCGAGAGACAAAAAAAAAAAAAAAAAAAAAAAAAAAAAAAAAAAAAAAAAACGTGGATAATTAAACAATCACACTAAAGGACTGGAATATGGCAAGAAATCCTGAAAAATGTGGAAAATGAGAAAATCACAGTGTAGGACCTGGAATATGGTGAGAAACCCTGGAAAAGTCGAAAAATGAGTAAATCAAACTGTAGGTCCCAGAATATGGCGAGAAACCCTGAAAAACGTGTATAATTAATTATTCAAACAGAGGGCTGGAATATGGCAAGAAATCCTGAAAAATGTGGAAAATGAGAAAATCACACTGAAGGACCTGGAATATGGCAAGAAACCCAGAAAAAACATGGAAAATTAAAAACTAACATTGTAGGAAAAGGAATATGGAGAGAAAACCTGAAAAACGTGGAAAATGAGAAACTCACATTGTAGGACATGGTTTATGGCAAGAAACCCTGAATAAGTTGGAAAATTAAAAACTCACACTCTAGGATCTGGTATATGGCAAGAAAACCTGAAAATCATGAAAAATGAGAAAATCACACTGTAGGATATGGAATATGGCAAGAAAAAATGAAAAACATGGAAAATGAGAAATTCAAACTGCAGAACCTGGAATATGCTGAAAAGACCTGAAAAACGTGGAAAATGAGGAACTCAAACTGCAGGACCTATAATATGGCGAAAATCTCATGAAAAATGTAGAAAATGAGAAACTCATACTATAGGACCTGGAATATGGAAAGAAACCCTGAAAGAAATGGAAAATAAAAAACTCACACTGTAGGATCTGGAATATGGGAAGAAAACTGAAAATCATGAAAAATGAGAAAATCATACTGTAGGATCTGGAATAGGAAGAAAAACATGAAAAACGTGGAAAATTAAAAACTTGCACTGTAGGACATGGAATATGGCAAGAAACGCTGAAAAAGTTGGAAATTTAAAAACTCACACTCTAGGACTTGGAATATGACAGGAAACTCTGAAAAATGTGGAAAATTAAAATCAAACAGTGAATGACCTGGAATATGGCGAGAAACCCTGAAAAACGTGGAAAATGAGAAACTCACACTCTAGGACCTGGAAAATGGAGAGAAACCCAGAAAAAGGTGGAAAATGAGAAAAATAACACTGATGGTTCTGGAATGTGTCTAGAAACCCAGAAAGAGGGGAAAAATGAGAAATCATGCTGAAGTACCTAGAATATCGCGAGAAACCCCGAAAAATGTGGAAAATTAAAAACATACCCTGTAGGACCAGGAATAGGGCAAGAAAACCTGAAAATCGTTGAAAAGGAAAATCACACTGTAGGACCTGGAATATGGTGAGTAACTATAAAAACGTGGATAATTAAAAAATCACACTGAAGGCCTGGAATATGGCAAGAAATCCTCAAAAATGTGGAAAATGAGAAAATCACACTGTAGGACCTGGAATATGGTGAGAAAACTTGAATAAGTCGAAAAATGAGGAAATCGCACTGTAGAACCTGGAAAATGTTGAGAAACCCTGAAGAAGTCGAAAATAAGAAAATCATATCTAGTACCTGGAATATGGTGAGAAACCCTGTATAGTGGAATAATGAGAAAATCACATTGTAGGACCTGGAATATGGTGAGAAACCCTGAAAATGTCGAAAAATGAGAAGATCATACTGTAGTACCTGGAATATGGCAATAAACCCTGAAAAACGTGAAAATTAAAAATTCACACTGTCGGACACAGAATATGGCGAGAATCCATGAAAAAAGTTGAAAAATTAAAAATTCACACTATATTACGCAGAATATGGCGAGAAATACTGAAAAACGTGGAAAATTAAAAATTCACACTGAGGGACCTGGAATATGGCAAGAAAACCTGAAAAACGTGGAAATGAGAAAATCATAATGTAGGACCCAGAATATGACTAAAAATCCTGGAAACGTGGAAAATTAATAATTCACACCGAAGGACCTGGAATATGGCGAGAAAACCTGAAAAACGAGTAAAATTAAAAACTCACACTGAAGGAACCAGAATATGGTGAGAAAACCTGAAAAAAGTAAAAAATTAAAAATACACGCTGTAGGACCCAGAATATGGGAGAAACCCTGAAAAAAGTAGAAAATTAAAAACTCACACTGAAGGACCCCAAATATAGCGAGAAAACCTGAAAAAGGTGGAAAATGAGAAAATCATACTGTAGGACACAGTAATGCGAAGAAAATTGAAAAACGTGGAAAACGAGAAAATCACACTGTAGGAACCTGAATATGCCGAGAAACCCTGAAAAACGTGGAAAATTAAAATACACTCTGTAGGACCCAAAATATGGCAAGAAACCCTGAAAAAAGTAGAAAATTAAAAACTCACACTGAAGGACCCCGAATATGGCGAGAAAACCTGAAAAAAGTAGAAAATTAAAAATACACGCTGTAGTACCCAGAATATGGCGAGAAACCCTGAAAAAAGTAGAAAATTAAAAACTGACACTGAAGGACCCCAAATATATCGAGAAAACCTGAAAAAGGTGGAAAATGAGAAAATCATACTGTAGGACACAATAATGCGAAAAAAATTGAAAAAAGTGGAAAATGAGAAAATCACACTGTAGGACCCAGAATATGCTGAGAAACCCTGAAAAACAGGGAAATTTAAAAATATACTCTGTAGGACCCAGAATATGTCGAGAAACCCTGAAAAAAGTAGAAAATTATAAACTCACACTGAAGGACCCCGAATATGGCAAGAAAACCTGAAAAAGGTGGAAAATGAGAACATCACCCTGAAGTACCCAGAATAACGGAAAAACTTGAAAATCTTGGAAAAATGATAAAATCACACTGCAGGAACCAGAATATTCCGAGAAACCCAGAAAATCTTGAAATTTAAAAATTCACACTATGGGACCCAGAATATGGCCCTGCCTTGCCTAGACTAGCCTAGCCCTACCTAGTCCAGCCTAGCCCTGCCCTGCCTAGCCTAGCCCTGCCTAGCCCAGCCCTTCCCTGCCTAGCCTAGTCTAGCATAGCCTAGCCCTCCCCTGCACTGCCATGCCTAGCCCTGCTTAGCCTAGCCCTGCCTAACCTAGCCCTGCCCTGCCTAGCCTAGCCCTGCCCTGCCTGACCCTGTTTTTAACCAGGCTGGCCTCGAACTCAGAAACTGACTGCCTCTGCCTCCAGAGTGCTTTCCTTAAGAGCTCGAGCCACCACTGACTGTTGGATTTTCTAAGTCTTACATTGGTATGGTGTCTGTTTCTCAGCTGTGAAACCCTGATTAAGACATGTAGTCAGTCCTAGGTAAGCTGTAGCTACAGAGTGAGGCATTATCTAAAACAAAACAAAACAAAACAAAACAAAACAAAAAAAATAGAAATAATAAAATAAATAAATTATGCAACCACATGATATCTTTTCTTTCTTTAAATGATACTCAGAGCTTGAAGCAGTTCACCCATGAGACCTCAGCTCTGGACATTGAGGCTCTTTCCCTAACAAACATTAGGGCTGAACCTGAGGGGTTCTACTGCTGAGTTGTGTACCCCACTTTTAAAAAAAGTTGTTTTCAAAGGCTGAAGGTTCTTAGCACTGTTGCTTGTTACAGGTGAGAAACAGCCCTGAACTTTCAGTGGTAGTTAAAGGCACTGAGACTGGCTTCCTATAGACATAAAAGGCCAAGTCTTTGTTATTAAAAAGTTAATCTGGATTCCCCCACCCCCTGGCATCCTAAGAATTCCTAGAAAGGAAGACAGGGACCTGGGCAGAAGGGTGCAAGGCTACTGGTGTTTGTAAGTGGTAACAGAAGGCTTTCTCTTGTTGGTACCCTACCCCAAGTTACACTGTCACTTCTTTTTCCTTGTTGTTGTTTTGTTGGTTTGTATTCTCTACATAGCCCCTTTCCCTTCCTAACCTTGGCGGTCCTGAACCTTACTGTCCTTGAACTCAGTGATTTGCCTATCTTGCTGGGATGAAACTGTGAGCTACCATCCAGAAGGAAGCACCCTTCTGAGGTTAGATTGGGGTCTCTTCCAGTTTCCTCTATGAACATGCATATGGAAGGCCTGGTCTTTCTTTTTTTCTTTTCCTTTTCTTTTTAAAGATTTATTTATTTATTATATTTAAGTATGCTGTCGCAATCTTCAGACACTCCAGAAGAGGGTGTCAGATTCTGAAGAATCTAAATCATTCTTATTGTCTCCATATGATGTATAGAAACACAGCCTCACATATACTAAAAAAAAAAAAAAAAAAAAAATGAAAGATGGTGCTACAGAGAGGGCTCAACAATCAAGAGCATTTTCTCTTCTTCCAGAGAACCTGGGCTCAATTACCAGTATATATATGGTGGACCATCTCCAGTTCCAGGGGATATAATACTCTGTTCTGGAGTCTGTGGGCACAGTATACACATGCAAAACACCCTTACACTAAAAATAAAATAGATCATTGAGAGAGAGGAGAGAGAGGGGGTAAGAGAGAGGGGAGGTAATTATACCTCCTGACGAGTTTGAAGACCTGAGCTTCATCACTTACACAAATAAATAAATGCAAAATATTTCTTATAAATAAACTGCCATTTACCTTTAAAAATTCCTAGAAAACAAGTTCTATGAGCAACAGTTATATTTACTATATCTAAAGGACAGTCTTGAGCATATTCTCTAAATAGAAAAAGGTCTGTTAGTCTTAGAAATGGAAAAGACAAACCAAGGAAGGTTTGCAATTACATAATGAGGCAGCTCAGCCAAGCTCTTAGGTTGGAAATAAGACTGGAGAATAGGATACACCTGAAGACAGACAGCCATTGCTTTTTGTTTTGGAGGCTGAAAGGATACACCTGAAGACAGCCATTGCTGTGTGTGCTTGATGGTAATCTGGTAATTTTTTTTTTAATTTTTAAAAACTTTTTATCCTCTTTCTTTCTTTCTTTCTTTCTTTCATTCTTTCTTTCTTTCTTTTTTCTTTCTTTCTTTCAATTATTATTTTTTTCTCAGAACGGGTTTCTCTGTGCAGCCCTGGCTGACTTGGAACTCCCTCTGTAAGCCAGGGTGACCTTGAATGCAGAAATCTGCCTGAGGCTAAAGGTGTGTTCCACAATTGCCTCAGCTCTACTCTAATTCTGTGTATGTATGTATGTATATATGTATGAATAGAAATAATATTAATCCATTAATATCTTTTTTTCCTAAAATTCATGTCATTCCTCCTTATCTTTCTCTCTCACTCCCTGTTTGTGTGCATGTGTGTGTTAGTCTAGGGTACACAGATTAAAGAAATCATATTTCCCATGGATTCTTAGAAATAAACAAGGAAGCCGGGTGTGGTGGAGCACCCCTTTAATCCCAGCACTTGGCAGGCAGAGGCCGGCAGATTTCTGCATTCCAGGCCATCCTGGTCTACAGAGTGAGTTCCAAAACACCCAGGGCTACACAAAGAAACACTGTCTTGAACGCCACTCCCTCCTAAAAATAATAAAGAAGTAATAGACAAAAAGCAAGAGAAAAACATGTGGCCATGGCTGCTGGTGGCTTTTCAGTGACTCCTCACCCTTCTGCACTGGATTCAGTTAAGTTCTATTCCACTAGTAGCTGGGAAAGAAGGGGAAGAAACAGAAGCAACCTGGAACAATAGGTCTCGTGAAGGCCAGCCACCTCCATCTTGAGAAGGGTGGTCAGTCACAGGCAAGATGGCTGCCATCCACATGTCGCCTTTCAGCATGGTGAGGTAAATGTGCCAATGTTCAACCGAGTGACAGAACAAGGAAGTAGACATGCAGACAATAAACATGCAGGCACACCACCTCCCTTCCCTTCTGTTGTTAAGTAAAAGACACACAATTTTTATTATTTACAGTAAGCCTTGAAAAGCACTCTGACAGCCTCGCAGATATCTACCTTCTATGTGATTAGAATTTCCGTTTTTTTAAAAATTAATTTCAGGAGTTGCATGGTGACTTGTCCTAGATTATGGTGCCCTCTTCTGGCATGTAGTCATATAGGCAGCAGATAGAGCACACACACACACACACACACACAAACACTTACATTGAGAACTAATAGTTATAATAACAACAAACAAACAAGCAAGCAAGCAAGCAAACAAACAAACAAACAAATATATAAACAAGAGGGAAAAAGAGATTCTGGCTTCTGCCAGGCTGTGTGGGTGGGAAAGGCAGGCAGGCAGAGAGGACCTCTGTGAGTTTGAGGCTACCCAAGCCTACACTGATAGTTCCAGAACAGACTGCCTGGGATATACCAAGAGAAACCCTATCTCGAGGCAAAAGAAAACAAAAGCAGAGAAGGTTCTGGCTTTTATTTTACTGATCTGTCTGTCTGTCTTTCTTTCACCAGGCTGGCCTCAAACTCAGAAACTGACTGCCTCTGCCTCCCGAGTGCTCTCATTAAGAGCTTGAGCCACCCCTGAATGTCGGGTTTTCTAGGTCTTACCTTGCTCTTGGTGTCTGTTCTCAGCTGTGAAACCCTAATTAACACATGTAGTCAGTCCTGGGTCATCCAGAGCTACAGACTGAGGCCTTATCTAAAACCAAATAAAACAACACAAAACAACAAATAGAAATAATAAAATACATAAATTAAGCAACCACATCATATGTTTTCTCTCTCTAGATGGTACTCAAAAATTGCAGCAGTTTGCCTGTGACACCTCAGCTCTGGACACTGAGGCTGTTTCCCTACCAAGTAATAGGGCTGAACTTGAGGAGCTCTACAGCTCAGTTGTGTCCCCTGCTTTTTTAAAAAAAGAGTTGTTTTCAAAGGCTGCAGGTTCTTACCACTGTTGCTTGTTACAGATGAATTATAGCCCTGAACTTTCAATGGTACTTAAAGGCACAGACAGGTGCTTCCTATAGACATAAGAGCCCAAGTCTTGTGGTCATAACCAGTGGTAATAACCTGGGCGGAAGGGTGCAAGGCTTCTTCTGTTTGTAAGTGGTAACAGAAGGCTTTCTCTTGTTGGTACCCTATCACAAGCTACACTGTCTATTCTTTTTCCTGGTTAGTGTTTCCTTGCTTTGTTTTCACTACATAGCTCCTTCCTCTTCATATCATTGGCTGTCCTGAACCAGGCAGTCCTTGAAATCAGTGATTTGCCTGTCTTGCTGGGATTACACTCTGAGCTACCATCCAGAGGGAAGAAACCTGCTGAGTTTAGACTGCTCTCTCTCTAGGTTTCCCCTATGAACATGCAAATGGCAGTCCTACCTGGTCTTTCTTTTTTTTTTCCTTTTAAAAAAATGTTTATTTATTTATTTATGTATTTATTTGATATAAGTACACTGTAGCTGTCATCAGACACTCCAGAAGAGGGTGTCAGATTCTGGAGAATCTAAATCCCTCTTATGGTCTGCATATGATGTACATAAACACAGCCTCACATATACGTCTAAAAATTTAAAGATGGGTGGGGCCACTGAAAGGGGTCAACAATTAAGAGCATTGTCTCCTCTTCCAGAGAACCTGGGCTCAACTACCAGCAACTATATGGTGGCCCATCTCCAGTTCCAGGGGATCTGATACTCTCTTCTGGCTTCTGTGGGCACAGTATACACATGAAAACACCCTTACACTAAAAATAAAATACATCATTGAGAGAGAGGAAAGAGGGCTTTTGAGAGAGAGAGAGAGAGGGGAGGTCATCGTACCTCTTGACAGGTTTGAAAAATCAGAGCTTCATCACTCACACAAATAATTAACTGCAAAATATTTTTTAAACAAACTCTGCCATTTACCCTTAAAAATATCATGAAAACAAGTAAGTTCTATGAGCAACAGTTATGTTGACTGTATCTCAAGGATAGTCATGAGCATATTCTCTAAACAGAAAAAGATCTGGTAATCTTAGAAATGGGAAAGAGAAACCAAGTCTTTCTTCATATAAAAGCATACAGTAAGTGAACATTTAAAACTACAAGAGGCTACAGTGTTGCATGGCGGTAGAGATTGGTCCAACCTTGGGAAAGTCACACGTGAACCCCTTTAAGTTGGGGTTGCAGGGAGGAGATGATTGGTTCCTTCCTATGCTGGTTCTTTTGTGCCTCTTCCTTCCACGATTAGGAAGGTTTGCAATTACATAATGAGGCAGCTCAGCCAAGCCCTTAATTTAGAAATAGGACTAGAGGATAGGATACACCTGAAGACAGACAGCCATTGCTCTGTGTTCTTGATGCTTCAATGGAAGCATCTGGTATTCTGAGTGCAGTGTGATAGGTCCCATTCCAGAGGCATAGGTAAGAACCAGATTCCTGGCACTCTGACAGAAAAGGACCTAGGAGAAGCCCCGAGGGTGGGTGTGGATAGGACATTGCCTGAGCCTCCTTTGGCTCAGATCCGTAACCCTGGATTGGTTGGAACCTCACTAGTATCCCCAACTTAACCCTACTGACATCTAGGTTAGTCATTTGTGCTCTAGTTGGATTCCCTTGACTGACCTGTTGGCCCCTATGGCCACCCGAAGTCAGCTCCCAGATCCTGTGCCACCTAGGCTCAGACTTGACACGCTATGTCTGTTAACAACAAAATCAGGGTGCCAGACTCACAGGAGACATTTCTTACATTTAGATTACGTTCAGTTTGGGGGAAACAGAGGACAACACAGACGTCGGTTGAGGCCAATATACAGTTTAGTAAGCAAATACTGATCAGATGCGCAAAGACCTGCTACAGCGATGGAAACAGGTTTAACCATGCTCCTCCAGTGCCAGCCATGGCTTTGCCTGTCTGCATTGTATTTCTATGATATGCCATCGGAGCAGGTAATCACCAAGGATTTGCTCTGGGGATGCTTACCCAGTGGTGGTCACAATTATAAACTTCTAAGCTAAAGAACAGTTCCTCATCTAGCACAGTCATTACAGCACGAGAGTATTAATCTCAGGGTCATTGGTTTGAGCCCAAACTTGGACGAGATGTTATTTTAGTTGGGTCTCGACTGGAGACAATGCTGGCACTTCCCAAGAGTGCCCCATGGTTGGGGTTCTGCTTTCTGTATCTCTGACATTAGAACTGGAGGTAGGGAGCATTTGGTGGGTCTTTTGCTCTGCTTGAAGCAGCACTGGGTATACTAAATTGCAGTGGGTGCAAGTGTTACAGACTCTACACTAGTTTTGACATTCTCAAGCAATTGGGGCACTGGGTAGTCTTGGATTACCCTTTTCAGGTAGATCTGAAACTCAATTCTTTTGGTGTTTACTCAATTCAACCAGAGGATTCCAAGATATCCCTCTTAGAAAGACTAGCTGGAGCTTCTCTTTAAGGCTTGTTGGTCCTACCCCTAGAGGATTCTCCCTTAGGGTCTGATAGGATCTTCCTAGGTTCAAATCTTGGACCAGCCCTCTTCTTTTGCCAATCAAACCCTGAGGATTAAAAGTCAACCTTGGCTCCTTAGAAGGTATGACTAAACAAATGAAAATGGAAATTCGTAAGTACCCAAAGTGGTATTTTTGGTTGGTTTCTTTGGACCTTGTTTTCTGTTTTAGGCAGAGTCTTGTTCCTTTACCTTAGGCTGCTCCTGACAAAGTCAAGGATAGCTGCATTTCTAATCTTCATGCCTTCACTTCTTGTGTGCTGGAAAGATAGGCATGT
The DNA here is from genome assembly GCF_978045245.1 of Mus caroli. Classification (NCBI taxonomy): domain Eukaryota; kingdom Metazoa; phylum Chordata; class Mammalia; order Rodentia; family Muridae; genus Mus; species Mus caroli. Next base: position 772,264 of record NW_028227292.1, on the reverse strand, counting down.
GTATTAATCTGGTGTTCAGTTTGGAACCCAGGCTTAGGCAAGCAATTAGATGAGCTACAGCATCAGCTCATAACTCAAAATGTCCACCAAGAATTGCTTGCATTATTCAAATTAGCCTGAAGGATACAAATATTGGAAAATGTTGGAATTAAAAAAAATCAATCCAGCTGCTCTGGCAAATCAGGGAGAACTGGAGCAGGCCTCTGAGATGCACCAGCTTCTAGTCAGGTCTTTAGTGTATTTGACATACCCTGAGCTACATGAGAAGAAACACAAATAGCTAAAACAGGATTGTGAGACTAGCTGCAAGACATGTGGCTGGCAAATAAAAACTGCTTTGAAATTTGCCAGTAGCCCTTAAGTGCAAATCTGGTTCCAGATCACTGGCCTTTAATCATCACTAGTTTGCTTGGGTCTAACCCACAGGACCCAAAAAGTAGTCAAGAGCATTTGACCTCTTCAGATTTGCTGGACTAGCATTTTTCAGGTCCCCTGGTGCGCAAATCTAAGAAAGGAGAGGTGCTGCCAAACCTGGCTAGGGTCTCAGCTTTGCGAATCTGCCTTGGAACTTTCCTTTTTTCCATAATCTCCATAAAAAGGCAAAGGATTTTTACATTTAAGAAGTCCTTGCACTTCGGATAGGAAACATACTCCAAGAACCACAGTCAGCCCTCTGGCCTCTGTAGAGTCCTAACTGAGCCTGGGTCTCCCAGCTCAGTGTTTTGAAATCACAAGGTGGATTCCTGTGCAGAGAATGAATAGATGCGAGTAGGAGGAATGAGTCCTTCTAGGGTTCTATGAGCTGGAAGGCGCAGTGTTGACTTAACCGAACAAGCCTAAGATTCTGCCGAATTGTCACCACTGGGTAAGCTGCCAGATACCATGAAAGAAGAGAGGGACTCCTCTAAGGAGTCGCTTAGGGCATCTCTCCGGGGTGGGAGGCTTGATTCAAACCCTGATACCTCTGGTGTTCTGGTGTCTACACTTCGAGGCTCTGGGCGAAATCTTCAAGGTCCTGAACAGTGGCCAGGCTTCCAAGGTGGCATTCAGTCCTGCGACTGTACATGTGGGATGCAGAGAAGGCCCTGATTTCTTCTATCCAGCCTTACAGAATCAGCTGAGCTCTTTCCTTTTTCAGTAGGGGGCTGCCCCAACTTCTCTCTCAGCATCACTTTCATGCGCTTAGCTAATAGGCAAAAGTAACTGTTAGCTACTTTTAGAAGAGGCAAAAGTAGGTGTTAGCTGAAAGAAGAGGTCATTAATAAGGGAAGAACTAAATACATTTAGCTCTTTTGTCCACTGCCCCCACAACCCCGGCCCCTTGGCTGGTTCCCAGGCTGACTTTGAAATCTCCTTAACCTATCCTCCGAAGTACTGCCCATACAGGAGTGAGTGATATCCATGTCACTTCATGTTTTTAGTAACAACCTCACAAAGGCAAATTTAGTCTATTCTGGTCTACATGGCTGATAAAACCCGGGAGATGGTTTATTTTTGTTTTTTAAATAAAACAAGCTGTGATGGATCAGCTCCTATCAGTGCGAAAGTCTTTTACTTCCCTCGACTAGAGAGGGAGGCAGAAAACAGACTAGAAGATGGATGAGCAGGAAGGCCAAAAGAAGAGAGGTTGCTTGTCTGACAGTGACTGTGGACTGAAATAATGATTGTGGACCTGGGAGGGTCCAGGGAAAATAATAATTTTAGTGAATTAACCCGGTTAATTAATGGGTGATCTTCGGTTTGAATTTCTATTTAAGAATAAGAGCCAGTTCTGTGACTTCTAACATTCTTTCAAGGTGGGAAAAAGACTGCTGTTGGACTATGATTTGGGCTCCAGCAAATTGGTCTGTGATTTAGGGAGCACTCTGAAAGAAAAAAAAAAATCCAGATACTTTGAGTCCATGAACAGTGATTGTTGGGAGAACCTTCCTGGAATAAGCACACGGAAACAACTGAGAGTGGAAGAGTGATGTCAAAGGTGGACCGAAGCCAAGTCAGCTCCTGCAAGTCTTTGTAATTTCTTTTTATACTTTAAAACCATAAGGTAGGGGACAAGCTAGTGTTTAAGTGCTGGCATCATTCCGCAGGCTGGGAAGGGCACTGGGCCTCTGCCTCACCTGGCTCTTTAGGCCTCTCTGGTTCAGGTAGTAAGTGAAGCTGGGCTCTGCAAACAGAGTGCAAGCAACACTTTAGTAAACAACTAAGGAAATCAATAAATTGACACCAAATAATTGTTTTGGTAAAGCTAGTTTTACTTCGCTATATTCTGTGAAATGGACTAGTCACTCACTGTGTCTTTAATAACGTATGTCTTGTTAGTGACTCTCCTTTCTTTCCTTTGTCCTTCCATCTTTTTTCTATTTCCTTCCACTGTCTCCTCCTTACTCCCATCCTCCTTCCTTCTGTTGCACTGAAGAGTGCAGAGTGGCTATTGGCATGTTTTGTGAAGAATTACCCCTAAGAGTACTGCTCCAGGTGTTTGTGGTCTGGCTAGAGTATCAGCTGGCTTTAAACCACAGAGTCATCAACCTGAAGGAGGAAGGGAGAGGAGGTCAAATACAGTAATAGAGTCTAAGCTGGAGCCAACAGACTCTGTTCTATTTTCTTAATTGATTGTCTTCTAGACAGCATCTTGGCACACAGCTTAAGATGGACTTGATTTCTCTGTCCCTTGCTCTTTCTTTCCCTCTCCACTTCTCCTCCCATTTTCCCAGGCAGGCTTCACAACCAATACACAACCAAGGATGATCTCAACCCCTCCACCCTTTAATATGTATTAATCATTTCACTTGTTTATATTTCAAGTGTTATCACCCTCCTGCTCTCCCCTCCCTGAGGCCCAACTTTTCCCCCTCCCCACCCAGCCACTCCCATCTAATCCCTCTAGTATCCCCCTTCTCTGGGGTATCAAGCCTGAACAGGACAAAGTGCCACCCCTTCCACTGACTCCAGACAAGGTAGTTCTCTGCTACATAAGTATTTTTAGTCATGAACCCGCCCATGTATACTCCTTTAGTTGGTAGATTACTCCCTGGGAACTCTGAGGGGTCTGGTTAATTGATACTGTTGTTTGTCCTGTGGGGTTGCCATCCCCTTCAGCTCCTTCAGCCCTTCCCCTAATTTTTCCATTGGGGTCCCCACACTCAGTCCAATAGTTTCTGTGAGTATCTCCATCTGTCTTAGTCAGTTGCTGACAGAGGCTCTCAGAGGATACACAGACATACAAGGCTCCTGTCTGTAAGCACACCTTGGCATCAGCAGTAGTGTTGGGGTTTTGTGTCTGTGGGTAGAATACAGTGCTATAGTCTCTGGATGGCCTTTCCTTCAGTCTCTGCTCCATTTTTGTCCCTAAATTTCCTTTAGACAGAGACAATTTTTGGTATTTTTTTAAATGGGTGGGTGTCCCCATCCCTCAACTGAGTCCCATGTCCATCTCCTGGATGTAGTCCCTTCAGGCTCCATCTCCCCTGTATTTCAGCTGTTGTTATGCCATTGAGTTCTGGGAACCTCTTGAATTCCTGGCATCTGGGAATTTCTAGTGCATCTCCTAGTTCCCCAAACCCCGCTGCTACTTATTCCTATTCATTCTCCTGGCCCTCTAGATGTCTCTCCTGTCTCTTCCCATACCTGACCATGTCCTTCCTTATTTCTTCCCCTCCCTTTCTCTCTCCCACCCTGATACCCCCCCCCCTTCCTCGGCCTGCCATGATTATTGTTTTACCTCTTCTAAGTAGGTTTGAAGAACCGACACTTTGGTCTCACTTCTTGTAAAACTTCATTTGACTTTTAGTTGTTGCATGGGTGTTCTGAGCTTTTGGCTAAAATCCACTTATCGGTGAGTACATACCATGCAAGGCCTTTTGGATTTGGGTTACCTCACTCAAGAAACTATTTTCTAGTTCCATCCATGTGCCTACAACCTTTATGATGCGATCATTTTTTAATATCTGAGTAGAATTCCATTGTGTAAATGTACCACAGTTTCTGTAACAATTCTTCCATAGAGGGACATCTGGGTTGTTTCTAGCTCATGGTTATTAAAAATTAGGGTTCAGTGAACACATTGGTGCAGGTATCTTTGTTCTGTGTTGGAGCATCTTTAGAGTATATGACAACACACTGGAGCATGTGAAACCACAGTGGAGAATGTGACACCACAATGGAGAAATGTGACACCACAGAGGAGTAGGGTGACAGCACTGTGGAGCACTGTGACAACGAAGAGGAGCACTGTGACACCACAGAGGAGCACAATGGCACCACAGTTGAGGAGTGTGACAACAGAGTAGAGCAGTGCAACATCAGAGTGGAACACTCTGACATCACTTTAAAGCACTGTAAAGCACTGTGATACCACTGTGGAGCACTGTGACAGTAAAGTGGAGTACTGTGACCTGAGAGTGGAGCACTGTGACTCTACAGTGAAGCACTGTGACAGCACAGTGGACCACTGTGACAGCACAGTGGACCACTGTGGCATCAGAGTGGAGCATTGTGACATGACAGTTGAGCACTGTGACACGACAGTGCAGCAGTGGGACAGTGAGGGGAGCACACTTACATCACTGTGGAGAACTGTGTCAGAAAGGTGGAACACTGTGACACAATAGTGTAGCAGTGTGACACCACAGTGGAGCACTGTGACAACACAGAGCAGCACGGTGACAGTAGAGTGGAGCACTGTGACATGACAGTGGAGCACTGGGATACCACAGTAGAGCACTGATAAACCAAAGTGAGCACTGTGACACAACAGTGGACCACTGTGATACCACAGTGCAGCACTGTCTCCCCACAGTGAACCACAATGAAACTACAGTGGAGAACTCTGAAAACACAGTGGAGCATGTGACACCACAGTGGAGCATTGTGACACCAGAGTGGAGAACTGTGATACCGCAGTGGCATACTGTGACACCAAAGTGGAGCATTGTGACAACGAAGTAGAGCACTGTGAAACCACAGTAGAGCACTGTGAGATCACATTAGAGCAGGGTGACAACAGAGTAGAGAAGTGGGACATCACAGTGGAGCATTGTAAAACCACAGTTGAGCACAGTGACAGAGAAACCATAAAAAACGTGAAACATAAAAAAGAACACTTTAGGAAATGAAATATGGAAGGAAAAAGTGAAAATCATCAAATATGAGAAAATCACACTGTAGACCTTGAATATGGCGATAAACCCCGAAAAACGTCGAAAATTAAAAACTCACAATGTAGGACCTGGAATATTGTGAGAAACCCTGAGAAACGTGGAAATTTAAAAACAAACACTGTAGGACCTGGAATATGGCAAGAAACAATGAAAAAAAACGTGGAAAATGAGAAACCCACGCTGTAGGAACTGGAATATGGGAAGAAACCCGGAAAAAGGTGGAAAATGAGACAACCACACTGTAGGACCTGGAAGGTGTCTAGAAACCCAAAAAAGAGGGGAAAAATGAGAAAATCATAATGCAGTACCTGGAATATTGCAAGAAACCCTGAAAAACGTGAAAAATTAAAAACTTATCCTGTAGGACCTGGAATATGGAGAGAAACCTTGAAAAACGTAGAAATTAAAAACTCACATTGTAGGACCTGGAATATGGCGAGAAAACCTGAAGAACGTGGAAAATAAAAATATAACAGTGTAGGACCAGGGACATGGCAAGAAAATATGGTGGCTCACACCCATCCGTAACGAGATCTGGCTCCCCCTTCTCGAGTGTCTGAGGACAGCTACAGTGTACTTACATATAATAAATAAATAAATCTTTAAAAAAAAAAAGAAAATGAGAAAATAACACTGCAGGGCCTGGTATAAGGCTAGAAACACTGAAAAATGAGAAACTCAAACTATAGGACTTGGAATATGTTGAGAAACCTTGACAAACATGGAAAATTGAAAACTTACACTATAGGACTGGGAATATGGCAAGAAATCCTGAAAATCATGAACAATGAGAAAATCAAACTGTAGAAGCTGGAATATGGCAAGAAACCCTGAAACACGTGGAAAATTAAAAACTCAGACTGTAGGTCCTGGAATATGGCGACAAACTCTAAAAAACATGGAAAATAGAAATGAAAACTGTAGGAACTGGGATATGGTGAAAAACTCTGAAAAAAGTGGAAAATTAAAAATTAAACCTGTAGGACATGGAATATGGCGAGAAACCCTGAAAAACGTGGAAAATGAGAAAATGACATTGTAGGACTTGGAATATAGTAAGAAAATCTCTAAAAAGTGGAATATAAAAAAAAAAACTAACAGTGTAGGACCTAAAATATGACAAGAAAACTTCAAAATCCTGAAAAATGAGAAAATCAAACTGTAGGAAGTGGAATATGGCAGGAAAACCTGAAAAAATTGAAAATAAAAAACTCACACCCAATAACCTGCAAAGTATGAAAAATGAGAAAATCACACTGTAGGACCTGGAATATGGAGAGAAACACTGAAAGACTTGGAAAATGAGAAACCCAAACTGTAGGACCTGGAATATGCTGAGAAACCCTGAAAAACGTGGAAAATTATAAACTCACACAGTTGAATCTGGAATATGTTGAGAAAACATGAAAAAAGGAGGAAAATAAGAAACTCACTCTGTAGGACCTGGAATATGGCAAGAAACCCAGAAAAAGGTGGAAAATGAGAAAATAACACTGCAGGACATGGTATAAGGCTAGAAACACCGAAAAATGAGAAACTCAAACTATAGGACTTGGAATATGTCGAGAAACCTTGACAAACATTGGAAATTGAAAACTTATACTATAGGACTGGGAATATGGCAAGAAAACCTGAAAAATCACAGAAAATGTGAAAATCACACTGTAGAATCTGGAATATGGCAAGAAACCCTGAAACATGTGGACAATTAAAAACTCACACTCTAGGACCTGGAATATGGTGAGAAGAACTGAAAAATGTGAAAAATGAGAAACTCAAACTATAAGAACTGGAATATGGAAAGAAAACCTTAAAATTGTGGAAAATGAGAGAATCACACTGTAGGACCTGGAATATGGTGAGAAATCCTGAAAAACCTGGAAAATTAAAAACTCACACTCTAGGACCTGGAATATGGCAAGATTCCCTATAAAACGTGGAAAAGGAGAAACTCACACTGGAGGACCTGGAATTTGGCAAGAAACCCAGAAAAAGGTGGAAAATGACAAAATCACACTGCAGGACTTAGAATACGGGGAGAAAACCTGAAAAAATCGGATAATTAAAAAACCTAAAAATAATGAAAAATGAGAAAATCACACTGCAGTACCTAGAATATTGCAAGAACCTCTGAATAATGTGAACAAAAAGATACTCAAATGGTAGGATATGGAATATGGCAAGAAACACAGAAAACCGTGGAAAATTAAAAACTCACACTGAGGGCTGGTGAGATGGCTCAGTGTGTAAGAGCACCCGACTGCTCTTCCAAAGGTCCAGAGTTCAAAACCCAGCAACCACATGGTGGCTCACAACCATCCGTAAAGAGATCTGGCGCCCTCTTCTGGAGTGTCTGAAGACAGGTACAGTGTACTTGCATATAATAAATAAAAAAAAAACAAAACAAAAAAAAAACCTCACACTGAAGGACCTGGGATATGGCGAGAAAACCTGAAAATCATGAAAAATGATAAAATCTCACTGTAGGACCTAGAATATGGCAAGAAACACTGAAAAACGCGGAAAATAAGAAATTCAAACTGCAGGACCTGGAATATGGCGAGAAACCCTGAAAAACGTGGAAAATTAAAAACTAACATTGTAGGAACAGGAATATGGAGAGAAAACCTGAAAAACGTGGAAAATGAGAAACTCACATTGTAGGACATGGTTTATGGCAAGAAACCCTGAAAACGTTGGAAAATTAAAACTCAAATTGGAAAATTAAATCTGGAATATGGCAAGAAAACCTGAAAATCATGAAAAATGAGAAAATCACACTGTAGGATATGGAATATGGCAAGAAACAATGAAAAACATGGAAAATGAGAAATTCAAACTGAAGAACCTGGAATATGCTGAAAAGACCTGAAAAACGTGGAAAATGAGGAACTCAAACTGCAGGACCTATAATAAGGCGAAAAACTCTGAAAAACGTTGAAAATGAGAAACTCACACTATAGGACCTGGAATATGGAAAGAAACCCTGAAAAAAAATGGAAAATAAAAAACTCACACTGTAGAATCTGGAATATGGGAAGAAAACTGAAAATCATGAAAAATGAGTAAATCAGACTGTAGGATCTGGAATAGGAAGAAAACCATGAAAAACGTTGAAAATAAAAAACTCGCACTGTAGGACATGGAATACGGCAAGAAACCCTGAAAAAGTTGGCAATTTAAAAACTCACACTCTAGGACTTGGAATATGACAAGGAACTCTGAAAAATGTGGAAAATTAAAATCGAAGAGTGAATGACCTGGAATATGATGACAAACCCTAAAAAACGTGGAAAATGAGAAACTCACACTCTAGGACCTGGAAAATGGAGAGAAACCCAGAAAAAGGTGGAAAATGAGAAAATCACACTGATGGACCTGGAATGTGTCTAGAAACCCAGAAAGAGGGGAAAAATGAGAAGTCATACTGAAGTACCTAGAATATTGCAAGAAACCCCGAAAAATGTGGAAAATTAAAAACTTACCCTGTAGGACCAGGAATAGGGCAAGAAAACCCGAAAATCGTTGAAAAGGAAAAATCACACTGTAGGACCTGGAATATGGCGAGTAACTATAAAAACGTGGATAATTAAAAAATCACACTGAAGGCCTGGAATATGGCAAGAAATCCTGAAAAATGTGGAAAATGAGAAAATCACACTGTAGGACCTGGAATATGGTGAGAAAACTTGAATAAGTCGAAAAATGAGAAAATCGCACTGTAGAACCTGGAAAATGTTGAGAAACCCTGAAGAAGTCGAAAAATGAGAAAATCATATCTAGTACCTGGAATATGGTGAGAAACCCTGTATAGTCGAATAATGAGAAAATCACACTGTAGGACCTGGAATATGGCAAGAAACCCTGAAAAACTCGAAAAATAAGAAAATCACACTATAGGACCTGGAATCTGGTGAGAAACCCTGAAAACGTCGAAAAATGAGAAAATCGTACTGTAGTACCTAGAATATGGCGATTAACCATGAAAAATGTCGAAAATTAAAAACTCACACTGAAGGACCTGGAATATGGCAAGAAACAGTGAAAATCTTGGATAATTAAAAACTCACACTGAAGGACCTGGATTAGGGTGAGAAATCCTGAAAAATAGGGAAAATGAGAAAAGAACACTGTAGGACTTGGAATAGGGTAAGAAACCCTGTATAGTCGAATAAAGAGAAAATCACACTGTAGTACCTGGAATATGGCGAGAAACCCTGAAAAACATGGATAAACAAAAACTCACACTGAAGAACTGGAATATGGCGAGAAATCCTGAAAAATGTAGAAAATGAGAAAATCACACTGTAGGACCTGGAATATGGTGATAAACCTTGAAAAAGTCGAAAAATGAGAAAATCACACTGTAGGACTTGGAATATGATGAGAAAACCTGAAAAAATCTAAAAATGAGAAAATCACACTGTAGGAGCTGGAATATGGCGAGAAATCCTGAAAAATGTGGAAAATGAGAAAATCACACTGAAGGACCTGGAATATGGCGAGAAATCCTGAAAAATGTGGAAAATGAGAAAATCACACTGTAGGACCTGAAATATGGTGACAAACCATGAAAGGATCAAAAAATGAGAAAATCATACTGTAATACCTAGAATATGGCGATAAAAACACTTGAAATTTTCGATTATGGCGAGAAACCATGAAAAAAGTGGAAAATTAAAAATTCACACTGTATTACCCATAATATGGCGAGAAATACTAAAAAACATGGAAAATTAAAAATTCACACTAAAGGACCTGGAATACGGCAAGAAAACCTGAAAAAGGTGGAAATGAGAAAATCACACTATAAGACCCAGAATATGACAAAAATCCTGAAAAACGAGGAAATTAAAAACTCACACTGAAGGACCCAGAATATGGCTAAAAAACCTGAAAAAAGTAGAAAATTAAAAACTCACACGGGGGGGCAGCTCGGGCGCAGGGTCGGCTGACACTTGCCAGCTACCCACAACACCCGCCACAGGATCTTAAGACTTCTGGAGAGTGGAACACAGCTTCTGCTCCAATCCAATTGTGCGTGGGACCTGAGACTGCATTAGTTAGGGAAGCAGAAAGCGGCCTGAGTAGGGCCACAGGCCTCATCCGGCCGGATCAGCGCCGGGGTAGCTGGAGCGCAGGGTTGCCTGACACCCGTCAGCTACCCACGACCCCCGCCGCAGGATTTTGGGACTGCTATTGAGTGGAACACAGCTTCTGCTCCAGTCCAATCACGCGGGACCTGAGACTGCTCTGGTTGGGGAGAGAGAAATCCGGCCTACATAGGGCCACAAGCCTCTTCCGGTCAGAAAAGCACCGGGGCAGCTGGGGCGCAGGGTCGGCTGACACTCACCAGCTACCCACAACACCCGCCACAGGATCTTAAGACTTCAGGTGAGTGGAGCACAGCTTCTGCTCCAATCCAATTGCGCGCGGGACCAGAGACTGCATTAGTTAGGGAAGCAGAAAACCGGCCTGAGTAGGACCACAGGCCTCTTCCGGCTGGACCAGCACCGGGGTACCGCCAGCTACCCACGACCCCCGCCGCAGGATTTAGAGACTGCTGGTGAGTGGAACACAGCTTCTGCTCCAATCTTTAAACAGTGACAACTATAACAACTAACCCCAGAGATTACCAGATGGCGAAAGGTAAACGTAATAATCTTACTAACAGAAACCAAGACCACTCACCATCATCAGAACCCAGCACCCCCACTTCGCCCAGTACAGGGCACCCCAACACACCGGAAAAGCTAGACACGGATCTAAAAGCATATCTCCTGATGATGGTAGAGGACTTCAAGAAGGACTTTAATAACACACTTAAAGAAATACAGGAGAACACTGCTAAACAGGCAGAAGACACTAAAGAGGAAGCACAAAAATCCCTTAAAGAATTGCAGGAGAACACTGCTAAAGAGTTACAAATCCTTAAAGAAAAACAGGATAACATAATCAAACAGGTAGAAGTCCTTACAGAAAAACAGGAAAACACATCCAAACAGATGATGGAAATGAACAAAACCATACTAGACCTAAAAAGGGAAGTAGACACAATAAAGAAAACCCAAAATGAGGCAACACTGGAGATAGAAACCCTAGGAAAGAAATCTGGAACCATAGATACGAGCATCAGCAACAGAATACAAGAGATGGAAGAGAGAATCTCAGGTGCAGAAGATTCCATAGAGAACATCGGCACAACAATCAAGGAAAATGTAAAATGCAAAAAGATCCTAACTCAAAACATCCAAGAAATACAGGACACAATGAGAAGACCAAACCTACGGATAATAGGAGTGGATGAGAATGAAGATTTTCAACTCAAAGGACCAGCAAACATCTTCAACAAAATTATAGAAGAAAACTTCCCAAATCTAAAGAAAGAGATGCCCATGAACATACAAGAAGCCTACAGAACTCCAAATAGACTGGACCAGAAAAGAAATACCTCCCGACACATAATAATAAGAACAACAAATGCTCTAAATAAAGATAGAATACTAAAAGCAGTAAGAGAAAAAGGCCAAGTAACATATAAAGGCAAGCCTATCAGAATTACACCAGATTTTTCACCAGAGACTATGAAAGCCAGAAGATCCTGGACGGATGTTATACAGACACTAAAAGAACACAAATTCAAGCCCAGGCTACTATACCCAGCCAAACTCTCAATTAACATAGATGGAGAAACCAAAGTATTCCACGACAAAAACAAATTCACACATTATCTCTCCACGAATCCAGCCCTTCAAAGGATAATAACAGAAAAAAACCAATACAAGGACAGGAACCACGCCCTAGAAAGAACAAGAAGGTAATCCCTCAACAAACCTAAAAGAAGACAGCCACAAGAACAAAATGCCAACTTTAACAACAAAAATAACAGGAAACAACAATTACTTTTCCTTAATATCTCTTAATATCAATGGACTCAACTCCCCGATAAAAAGACATAGACTAACAAACTGGCTACACAAACAAGACCCAACATTTTGCTGCTTACAGGAAACTCATCTCAGAGAAAAAGATAGACACTACCTCAGAATGAAAGGCTGGAAAACAATTTTCCAAGCAAATGGCATGAAGAAACAAGCTGGAGTAGCCATTCTAATATCTGATAAGATTGACTTCCAACCCAAAGTCATTAAAAAAGACAGGGAGGGACACTTCATACTCATCAAAGGTAAAATCCTCCAAGAGGAACTATCAATCCTGAATATCTATGCTCCAAATACAAAGGCAGCCACATTCATTAAAGAAACTTTAGTAAATCTCAAAGCACACATTGTACCTCATACAATAATAGTGGGAGACTTCAACACACCACTTTCACCAATGGACAGATCATGGAAACAGAAACTAAACAGGGACACAGAGAAACTAAGAGAAATTATGAATCAAATGGATCTGGCAGATATCTACAGAACATTCTATCCTAAAACAAAAGGATATACCTTCTTCTCAGCACCTCATGGTACCTTCTCCAAAATTGACCACATAATTGGTCACAAAACAGGCCTCAACAGATACAAAAATATTGAAATTGTCCCATGCATCCTATCAGATCACCATGGACTAAGGCTGATCTTCAATAACAAAATAAATAATAGAAAGCCAACCTTCACGTGGAAACTGAACAACACTCTTCTCAATGATACCTTGGTCAAGGAAGGAATAAAGAAAGAAATTAAGGACTTTTTAGAGTTCAATAAAAATGAAGCCACAACATACCCAAACTTATGGGACGCAATGAAAGCATTTCTAAGAGGAAAACTCATAGCTCTGAGTGCCTCCAAAAGGAAAATAGAGAGAGCACACATTAGCAGCTTGACAACACACCTAAAAGCACTAGAACAAAAGGAAGCAAATTCACCCAAGAGGAGTAGACGGCAGGAAATAATCATACTCAGGGGTGAAATCAACCAAGTGGAGACAAGAAAAACTATTCAAAGAATCAACCAATCAAGGAGCTGGTTCTCTGAGAAAATCAACAAGATAGATAAACCCTTAGCCAGACTCACTAGAGGGCACAGGGATGATAAAAGCATCCTAATTAACAAAATCAGAAATGAAAAAGGAGACATAACAACAGATCCTGAAGACATCCAAAACACCATCAGATCCTTCTACCAAAGGCTATACTCAACAAAACTGGAGAACCTGGATGAAATGGAGAAGTTCCTAGACAGATACCAGGTACCAAAGTTGAATCAAGATCAGGTTAATGATCTAAACAGCCCTATATCCCCCAAAGAAATAGAAGCAGTCATTAATAGTCTCCCAACTAAAAAAAGCCCAGGACCAGATGGGTTTAGTGCAGAGTTCTATCAGACCTTCAAAGAAGATCTAATCCCAGTTCTTCACAAATTATTCCACAAAATAGAAACAGAAGGTACTCTACCCAACTCATTCTATGAAGCCACAATTACTCTGATACCTAAACCACAAAAAGACCCAACAAAGATAGAAAACTTCAGACCAATATCCCTTATGAATATTGATGCAAAAATCCTCAATAAAGTTCTTGCTAACCAAATCCAAGAACACATCAAAACAATCATCCATCCTGACCAAGTAGGTTTCATCCCAGGGATGCAGGGATGGTTCAATATATGGAAATCCATCAACGTAATCCAGTATATAAACAAACTCAAAGACAAAAACCACATGGTCCTCTCGTTAGATGCGGAAAAAGCATTTGACAAGATCCAACACCCATTCATGATAAAAGTCTTGGAAAGATCAGGAATTCAAGGCCCATACCTAAACATGATAAAAGCAATCTACAGCAAACCAGTAGCCAACATCAAAGTAAATGGTGAGAAGCTTGAAGCAATCCCTCTAAAATCAGGGACTAGACAAGGCTGTCCACTTTCTCCATACCTATTCAACATTGTACTTGAAGTCCTAGCCAGAGCAATTCGACAACAAAAGAGATCAAAGGGATACAAATTGGAAAAGATGAAGTCAAAATATCACTTTTTGCAGATGATATGATAGTATATATAAGTGACCCTAAAAATTCCACCAGAGAACTCCTAAGCCTGATAAACAGCTTCGGTGAAGTAGCTGGATATAAAATTAACTCAAACAAATCAATGGCCTTTCTCTACACAAAGAATAAACAGGCTGAGAAAGAAATTAGGGAAACAACACCCTTCTCAATAGTCACAAATAATATAAAATATCTTGGCGTGACTCTAACTAAGGAAGTGAAAGATCTGTATAATAAAAACTTCAAGTCTCTGAAGAAAGAAATTATAGAAGATCTCAGAAGATGGAAAGATCTCCCATGCTCATGGATTGGCAGGATCAACATTGTAAAAATGGCTATCTTGCCAAAAGCAATCTACAGATTCAATGCAATCCCCATCAAAATTCCAAATCAATTCTTCAACGAATTAGAAAGTGCAATCTGCAAATTCATCTGGAATAACAAAAAACCTAGGATAGCAAAAACTCTTCTCAAGGATAAAAGAACCTCTGTTGGAATCACCATGCCGGACCTAAAGCTCTACTACAGAGCAATTGTGATAAAAACTGCATGGTACTGGTATAGTGACAGACAAATAGACCAATGGAATAGAATTGAAGACCCAGAAATGAACCCACACACCTATGGTCACTTGATCTTCGACAAGGGAGCTAAAAACATCCAGTGGAAGAAAGACAGCATTTTCAACAAATGGTGCTGGCACAACTGGTTGTTAACATGTAGAAGAATGCGAATCGATCCATTCCTATCTCCTTGTACTAAGGTCAAGTCTAAGTGAATCAAGGAACTTCACATAAAACCAGAGACACTGAAACTTATAGAGGAGAAAGTGGGGAAAAGCCTTGAAGATATGGGCACAGGGGAAAAATTCCTGAATAGAACAGTAATGGCTTGTGCTGTAAGATCGAGAATTGACAAGTGGGACCTCATGAAACTACAAAGCTTCTGCAAGGCTAAAGACACCATCAATAAGACAAAAAAACCACCAACAGATTGGGAAAGGATCTTCACCTATCCTAAATCAGATAAGGGACTAATATCCAATATATATAAAGAACTCAAGAAGGTGGACTCCAGAAAGTCAAATAACCCCATTAAAAAATGGGGCTCAGAACTGAACAAAGAATTCTCACCTGAGGAATACCAAATGGCAGAGAAACACCTGAAAAAATGTTCAATATCCTTAATCATCAGGGAAATGCAAATCAAAACAACCCTGAGATTCCACCTCACACCAGTCAGAATGGCTAAGATCAAAAATTCAGGTGACAGCAGATGCTGGCGAGGATGTGGAGAAAGAGGAACACTCCTCCATTGTTGGTGGGATTGCAAGCTTGTACAACCACTCTGGAAATCAGTCTGGCGGATCCTCAGAAAATTTGACATAGTACTACCGGAGGATCCAGCAATACCTCTCCTGGGCATATATTCAGAAGATGTCCCAACCGGTAAAAAGGACACATGCTCCACTATGTTCATAGCAGCCCTATTTATAATAGCCAGAAGCTGGAAAGAACCCAGATGTCCCTCAACAGAGGAATGGATAAAGAAATTATGGTACATTTACACAATGGAGTACTACTCAGCTATTAAAAAGAATGAATTTATGAAATTCCTAGCCAAATGGATGGACCTGGAAGGCATCATCTTGAGTGAAGTAACACAATCACAAAAGAACTCACACAATATGTATTCATTGATAAGTGGATATTAGCCCAAAACTTAGGATACCCAAGATATATGATACAATTTGCTAAACGCATGAAACTCAAGAAGAATGAAGACCAAAGCGTGGACACTGTGCACCTTCTTAGAATTGGGAACAAAACACCCAGGGAAGGAGTTACAGAGACAAAGTTCGTAGCTGTGATGAAAGTATGGACCATTTAGAGACTGCCGTATCCAGGGATCCGTCCCATAATCAGCTTCTAAACGCTGACACCATTGCATACACTAGCAAGATTTTGCTGAAAGGACCCAAATATAGCTGTCTCTTGTGAGACGATGCCGGAGCCTAGCAAACACAGGAGTGGATGTTCACAGTCAGCTATTGGATGTATCACAGGGCTCCCAATGGAGAAGCTAGAGAAAGTACCCAAGGAGCTAAAGGGATCTGCAACCCTATTGTTGGAACAACATGATGTACTAACCAGAACCCCGGAGCTCTTGTCTCTAGCTGCATATGTATCGAAAGATGGCCTAGTCGGCCATCAATGGAAAGAGAGGCCCATTGGACTTGCAAACTTTATATGCCCCAATATAGGGGAATGCCAGGGCCAAAAGAATGGGAATGGGTGGGTAGGGAAGTGGGGGGCGCTATGGGGGACTTTTGGGATAGCACTGGAAATGTAATTGAGGAAAATATGTAATAAAAATATTAAAAATCAAAAAAAAAAAACTCACACGGAAGGAACCCAAATATGGCGAGAAAACCTGAAAAAGGTGGAAAATGAGAAAATCACACTGAAGGACCCACAATATGCAGAGAAACCTGAAAAACGTGAAAATTAAAAATTCACAATGTTGGACACAGAATATGGCGAGATTCCATGAAAAAAAGTGGAAAATTAAAAATTCACACTGTATTACGCAGAATATGGTAAGAAATACTGAAAAACATAAAAAATTAAAAATTCACACTGAAGAACTGGAATATGGCGAGAAATCCTGAAAAATGTGGAAAATGAGAAAATCACACTGTAGGACCTGGAATATGGTGATAAAACTTGAAAAATTCGAAAAATGTGAAAATCACACTGTAGGACCTGAAATATGGTGACAAACCATGAAAGGATCAAAAAATGAGAAAATCATACTGTAATACCTAGAATATGGCGATAAAAACACTGGAAAACTTCGATTATGGCGAGAAACCATGAAAAAAGTAGAAAATTAAAAATTCACACTGTATTACCCATAATATGGCAAGAAATACTGAAAAACATGGAAAATTAAAAATTCACACTAAAGGACCTGGAATATGGAAAGAAAACCTGAAAAAGGTGGAAATGAGAAAATCACACTGTAAGACCCAGAATATGACGAAAAAAACTGAAAAATGAGGAAAATTAAAAACTCACACTAAAGGACCCTGAATATGGCGAGAAAACCTGAAAAAAGTAGAAAATTAAAAACTCACACAGAAGGACCCCAAATACGGGGAGAAATCCTGAAAAAGTGGAAAATGAGAAAATCACACTGAAGGACCCAGAATATGCCGAGAAACCCTGAAAAACGTGAAAATTAAAAATTCACAATGTCGGACACAGAATATGGCGAGATTCCATGAAAAAAAAGTGGAAAATTAAAAATTCACACTGTATTACGCAGAATATGGCGAGAAATACTGAAAAACATGGAAAATTAAAAATTCACACTGAAGAACTGGAATATGGGGAGAAATCCTGAAAAATGTGGAAAATGAGAAAATCACACTGTAGGACCTAGAATATGGTGATAAAACTTGAAAAAGTCGTGAAATGTGAAAATCACACTATAGTACGTGAAATATGGTGACAAAGCATGAAAGGATCGAAAATGAGAAAATCATACTGTAATACCTAGAATATGGCAATAAAAACACTGAAAAATCTCGATTATGGCGAGAATCCATGAAAAAAGTGGAAAATTAAAAAATCACACTGTATTACGCAGAATATTGGGAGAAATACTGAAAAACGTGAAAAATTAAAAATTCACACTGAAGGACCTGGAATATGGCAAGAAAACCTAAAAACGTGGAAATGAGAAAATCATACTGTAGGACCCAGAATATGACTAAAAATCATGGAAACGTAGAAAATTAAAAATTCACACCGAAGGACCTGGAATATGGCGAGAAAATCTGAAAAACGAGGAAAATTAAAAACTCACACTGAAGGACCCAGAATATGGCGAGAAAACCTGAAAAAAGTAGAAAATTAAAAACTCACTCTGAAGGACCCCAAATATATCGAGAATACCTGAAAAAGTTGGAAAATGAGAAAATCATACTGTAGGACATAGTAATGCGAAAAAAATTGAAAAAAGTGGAAAATGTGAAAATCACAAAGTAGGACCCAGAATATGCCGAGAAACCTTGAAAAACGTGGAAAATTAAAAATATATTCTTAGGACCCAGAATATGGCAAGAAACCCTGAAAACAGTAGAAAATTAAAAACTCATACTGAAGGACCCCAAATATAGCGAGAAAACCAGAAAAAGGTGGAAAATGAGAAAATCATACTGTAGGACACTGTAATGCGAAAATAATTGAAAAAAGTGGAAAATGAGAAAATCACACTGTAGGACCCAGAATATACAGAGAAACACAGAAAAACTTGGAAATTTAAAAATATACTCTGTAGGACCCAGAATATGGCGGGAAACCCTGAAAAAAGTAGAAAATTAAGAACTCACACTGAAGGACCCCGAATATGGCGAGAAAACCTGAAAAAGGTGGAAAATGAGAAAATCACACTGAAGGACCCAGAATAATGGAAAAACTTGAAAATCTTGGGAAATGAGAAAATCACACTGCAGGACCCAGAATATTCCAAGAAACCCTGAAAATCGTGAAATTTAAAAATTCACACTATGGGACTCAGAATATGGCCCTGCCTTGCCTAGCCTAGCCTAGGCCTGCCTAGCTCAGCCCTCAATAGCCCTGCCTAGCCCAGCCCTCACTAGCCCTGCCTTGCCAAGCCCTGCCTAGCCCAGCCCTTCCCTGCCTAGCCCTGCCCTGCCTAGCCCAGCCCTTCCCTGCCTAGCCTAGTCTAGCCTAGCCTAGCCCTGCCCTGCCCTGCCTAGCACTGCTTAGCCTACCCCTGCTTAGCCTAGCCCCGCCTAACCTAGCCCTGCATGCCTGACCCTGTGTTTAACCAGACTGGCCTCGACCTCAGAAACTGACTGCCTCTGCCTCCAGAGTGCTCTCATTAAGAGCTCGAGCCACCACTGAATGTTGGGTTTTCTAAGTCTTACATTGGTATGGTGTCTTTTTCTCAGCTGTGAAACCCTAATTAAGACATGTAGTCAGTCCTAGGTCAGCCATAGCTACAGAGTGAGGCATTATCTAAAACAAAACAAAAAAAAATAGAAATAATAAAATAAATAAATTAAGCAACCACATGATATCTTTTCTTTCTTTAGATGATACTCAGAGCTTGAAGCAGTTCACCCATGAGACCTCAGCTCTGGACATTGAGGCTGTTTCCCTAACAAGTATTATGGCTGAACCTGAGGGGTTCTACGGCTGAGTTGTGTCCCCCACTTTTAAAAAAAGTTGTTTTCAAAGGCTGCAGGTTCTTAGCACTGTTGCTTGTTACAGTTGAGAAACAGCCCTGAACTTTCAGTGGTAGTTAAAGGCACTGAGACTGGCTTCCTATAGACATAAAAGGCCAAGTCTTTGTTATTAAAAGTTAATCTGGATTCCCCCACCCCCTGTCATCCTAAGAATTCCTAGAAAGGAACACAGGGACCTGGGCAGAAGGGTGCAAGGATACTGGTGTTTGTAAGTGGTAACAGAAGGCTTTCTCTTGTTGGTACCCTACCCCAAGTTACACTGTCACTTCTTTTTCCTTGTTGTTGTTTTGTCGCTTTGTATTCTCTACATAGCCCCTTTCCCTTCCTAACCTTGGTGGTCCTGAACCTTACTGTCCTTGAACTCAGTGATTTGCCTGTCTTGCTGGGATGAAACTGTGAGCTACCATCCAGAAGGAAGCACCCTGCTGAGGTTAGATTGGGGTCTCTTCCAGTTTCCTCTATGAACATGCATATGGCAGGCCTGGTCTTTCTTTTTTTCTTTTCCTTTTCTTTTAAAAGATTTATTTATTTATTATATTTAAGTATGCTGTAGCTATCTTCAGACACTCCAGAAGAGAGTGTCAGATTCTGAAGAATCTAAATCATTCTTATTGTCTGCATATGATGTATATAAACACAGCCTCACATATACTCAAAAAAAAAATAATGAAAGATGGGGCTACAGAGAGGGCTCAACAATTAAGAGCATTGTCTCCTCTTCCAGAGAACCTGGGCTCAATTACCAGTATATATATGGTGGCCCATCTCCAGTTCCAGGGGATCTAATACTCTGTTCTGGAGTCTGTGGGCACAGCATACACATTCAAAACACCCTTACACTAAAAATAAAATAGATCATTGAGAGAAAGGAGAGAGATGGGGTGAGAGAGAGGGGAGGTAATCATACCTCCTGACGAGTTTGAAGACCTGAGCTTCATCACTTACACAAATAAATAAATGCAAAATATTTCTTATAAATAAACTCTGCCATTTACCTTTAAAAATTCCTAGAAAACAAGTTCTATGAGCAACAGTTATATTTACTATATTTAAAGGACAGTCATGAGCATATTCTCTAAATAGAAAAAGGTCTGTTAGTCTTAGAAATGGAAAAGACAAACCAAGGAAAGTTTGCAATTACATAATGAGGCAGCTCAGCCCAGCTCTTAGGTTGGAAATAAGACTCGAGAATAGCATACCCCGGAAGACAGACAGCCATTGCTTTTTGTTTTGGAGGATGAAAGGATACACCTGAAGACAGCCATTGCTGTGTGTGCTTGATGGTAATCTGGTAATTTTTTTTTCTTAATTTTTAAAAACTTTTTACCCTCTTTCTTTCTTTCTTTCTTTCTTTCTTTCTTTCTTTCTTTCTTTTTTCTTTCTTTCTTTCTCTCTTTCTTTCTTTCAATTATTATTTTTTTCTCAGAACGGGTTTCTCTGTGCAGCCCTGGCTGACTTGGAACTTCCTCTGTAAGCCAGGGTGACCTTGAATGCAGAAATCTGCCTGAGGCTAAAGGTGTGTTCCACAATTGCCTCAGCTCTACTCTAATTCTGTGTATGAATGTATGTATATATGTATGAATAGAAGTAATATTAATCCATTAATATCTCTTTTTCCTAAAATTCATGTCATTCCTCCTTATCTTTCTCTCTCACTCCCTGTTTGTGTGCATGTGTGTGTTAGTCTAGGGTACACAGATTAAAGAAATCATATTTCCCATGGATTCTTAGAAATAAACAAGGAAGCCGGGTGTGGTGGAGCACCCCTTTAATCCCAGCACTTGGCAGGCAGAGGCCGGCAGATTTCTGCATTCCAGGCCATCCTGGTCTACAGAGTGAGTTCCAAGACACCCAGGGCTACACAAAGAAACACTGTCTTGAACGCCCCTCCCTCCTAAAAATAATAAAAAAGTAATAGACAAAAAGCAAGAGAAAAACATGTGGCCATGACTGCTGGTGGCTTTTCAGTGACTCCTCACCCTTCTGCACTGGATTCAGTTAAGTTCTATTCCACTAGTAGCTGGGAAAGAAGGGGAAGAAACAGAAGCAACCTGGAACAATAGGTCTCGTGAAGGCCAGCCACCTCCATCTTGAGAAGGGTGGTCAGTCAACAGACAAGATGGCTGCCATCCACATGTCGCCTTTCAGCATGGTGAGGTCAATGTGCCAATGTTCAACCGAGTGACAGAACAAGGAAGTAGACATGCAGACAACAGACATGCAGGCACACCACCTCCCTTCCCTTCTGTTGTTTGGTAAAAGACACACAATTTTTATTATTTACAGTAAGCCTTGAAAATCACTCTGACAGCCTCGCTGATATCTACCTTCTATGTGATTAGAATTTCCTTTTTTTAAAAATTAATTCTCAGGGGTTGCATGGTGACTTGTCCTAGGTTATGGTGCCCTCTTCTGGCATGTAGTCATATAGGCAGCAGATAGAGCACACACACACACACACACACACACACACACACACACACACACACACACACTTACATTGAAAACTAATAGTAATAATAACAACAAACAAGCAAGCAAGCAAACAAACAAATATATAAATAAGAGGGAAAAAGAGATTCTGGCTTCTGCCAGGCTGTGTGGGTGGCAAAGGCAGGCAGGCAGAGAGGACCTCTGTGAGTTTGAGGTCGAACATACTGCCTGGGCTACACCAAGAGAAACCCTACCTTGAGGCAAAAGAAAACAAAAGCAGAGAAGATTCTGGCTTTTATTTTACTGATCTGTCTGTCTGTCTTTCTTTCACCAGGCTGGCCTCGAACTCAGAAACTGATTGCCTCTGCCTCCCGAGTGCTCTCATTAAGAGCTTGAGCCACCCCTGAATGTCAGGTTTTCTAAGTCTTACCTTGTTCTTGGTGTCTATTCTCAGCTGTGAAACCCTAATTAACACATGTAGTCAGTCCTGGGTCATCCAGAGCTACAGACTGAGGCCTTATCTAAAACCAAATAAAACAAAACAACAAATAGAAATAATAAAATACATAAATTAAGCAACCACATCATATCTTTTCTCTCTCTAGATGGTACTCAAAAATTGCAGCAGTTTGCCTGTGAGACCTCAGCTCTGGACACTGAGGAGGCTGTTTCCCTACCAAGTAATAGGGCTGAACTTGAGGAGCTCTACAGCTCAGTTGTGTCCCCTGCTTTTTTAAAAAAAGAGTTGTTTTCAAAGGCTGCAGGTTCATACCACTGTTGCTTGTTACAGATGAATTATAGCCCTGATCTTTCAATGGTACTTAAAGGCACAGACAGGTGCTTCCTATAGACATAAGAACCCAAGTCTTGTGGTCATAACCAGTGGTAATAACCTGGGCGGAAGGGTGCAAGGCTTCTTGTGTTTGTAAGTGGTAACAGAAGGCTTTCTCTTGATGTTACCCTATCACAAGCTACACTGTCTATTCTTTTTCCTGGTTAGTGTTTCCTTGCTTTGTTTTCACTACATAGCTCCTTTCTCTTCATAGCATTGGCTGTCCTGAACCAGGCAGTCCTTGAAATCAGTGATTTGCCTGTCTTGCCAGGATTACACTCTGAGCTACCATTCAGAGGGAAGCAACCTGCTGAGGTTAGACTGCTTGTTCTCCAGGTTTCTCCTATGAACATGCAAATGGCAGTCCTGCCTGGACTTTCTTTTTTTTTTATCCTTTTAAAAAAATGTTTATTTATTTATTTATGAATTTATTAGATATAAGTACACTGTAGCTGTCTTCAGACACTCCAGAAGAGGGTGTCAGATTCTGGAGAATCTAAATCCCTCTTATGATCTGCATATTATGTACATAAACACAGCCTCACATATACTTCTAAAAATTTAAAGATGGGTGGGGACACTGAAAGGGCTCAACAATTAACAGCATTGTCTCCTCTTCCAGAGAACCTGGGATCAACTACCAGCAACTATATGGTGGCCCATCTCCAGTTCCAGGGGATCTGATACTCTGTTCTGGCTTCTGTGGGCACAGTATACACATGCAAAACACCCTTACACTAAAATTAAAATACATCATTGAGAGAGAGGAAAGAGGGCTTTTGAGAGAGAGAGAGGGGAGGTCATCGTACCTCTTGACAGGTTTGAAAAATCAGAGTTTCATCACTCACACAAATAAATAACTGCAAAATATTTTTTAAACAAACTCTGCCATTTACCTTTAAAAATATCAGGAAAACAATTAAGTTCTATGAGCAACAGTTATATTGACTGTATCTCAAGGATAGTCATGTGCATATTCTCTAAACAGAAAAAGGTCTGGTAATCTTAGAAATGGAAAAGAGAAACCAAGTATTTCTTCATATAAAAGCATACAGTAAGTGAATATTTAAAACTACAAGAGGCTACAGTGTGGCATGTCGGTGGAGATTTTTCCAACCTTAGGAAAGTCACACGTGAACCCCTTTAAGTTGGGGTTGCAGGGAGGTGATGATTGGTTCCTTCTTATGCTGGTTCTTTTGTGCCTCTTCCTTCCACGATTAGGAAGGTTTGCAATTACATAATGAGGCAGCTCAGCCAAGCCCTTAATTTGGAAATAAGACTAGAGGATAGGATACACCTGAAGACAGACAGCCATTGCTCTGTGTTCTTGATGCTTCAATGGAAGTATCTGGTATTCTGTGTGCAGTGTGATAGGTCCCATTCCAGAGGCATAGGTAATAACCAGATTCCTGGCACTCTGACAGAAAAGGACCTAGGAGAAGCCCCGAGGTTGGGTGTGGATAGGACATTGCCTGAGCCTCCTTTGGCTCAGATCCGTACCCCTGGATTGGTTGGACTCTCACTAGGATTCCCAACTTAACCCTACTGACATCTAGGTTAGTCATTTGAGCTCTAGTTGGGTTCCCTTGACTGACCTGTTGGCCCCTATGGCCACCCTAAGTCAGCTCCCAGATCCTGTGCCACCTAGGCTCAGACTTGACACGCTATGTCTGTTAACAACAAAATCAGGGTGCCAGACTCACAGGAGACATTTCTTACATTTAGATTACGTTCAATTTGGGGGAAACAGAAGACAACACGAACGTCACTTGAGGCCAATATACAGTTTAGTAAGCAAATACTGATCAGATGCGCAAAGACCTGCTACAGCGATGGAAACAGGTTTAACCATGCTCCTCCAGTGCCAGCCATGGCTTTGCCTGTCTGCATTGTATTTCTATGATATGCCATCGGAGCAGGTACTCACCAAGGATTTGCTCTGGGGATGCTTACCCAGTGGTGGTCACAATTATAAACTTCTAAGCTAAAGAACAGTTCCCCATCTAGCACAGTCATTAGAGCACGAGATTATTAATCTCAGGGTCGTTTGTTTGAGCCCAAACTTGGACGAGATGTTATTTTAGTTGGGTCTCGACTGGAGACAATGCTGGCACTTCCCAGTTGTGCCCCATGGTTGGGGTTCTGCTTTCTGTATCTCTGACTTTAGAACTGGAGGTAGGGAGCATTTGGTGGGTCTTTTGCTCTGCTTGAAGCAGCACTGGGTGTACTAAATTGCAGTGGGTGCAAGTGTTACAGACTCTACACTAGTTTTGACATTCTCGAGCAACTGGGGCACTGGGTAATCTTGGATTACCCTTTTCAGGTAGATTTGAAACTCAGTTCTTTTGGTGTTTACTGAATTCAACCAGAGGATTCCAAGATATCCCTCTTAGAAAGACTAGCTGGAGCTTCTCTTTAAGGCTTGTTAGTCCTACCCCTAGAGGATTCTCGCTTAGGGTCTGAGAGGATCTTCCTAGGTTCAAATCTTAGACCAGTCCTCTTCTTTTGCCAATCAAACCCTGAGGATTAAAAGTCAACCTTGGCTCCTTAGAAGGTATGACTAAACAAATGAAAATTGAAATTCGTAATTACCCAAAGTGGTATTTTTGGTTGGTTTCTTTGGACCTTGTTTTCTGTTTTAGGCAGAGTCTTTTTCCTTTACCTTAGGCTGCTCCTGACAAATTCAAGGATAGCTGCATTTCTAATCTTCATGCCTTCACTTCTTGTGTGCTGGAAAGATAGGCATGTGTATTAATCTGGTGTTCAGGTTGGAACCCAGGTTTAGGCAAGCAATTAGATGAGCTACAGCATCAGCTCATAACTCAAAATGTCCACCAAGTATTGCTGGCATTATTCAAATTAGCCTGAAGGATACAAATATTGGAAAATGTTGGAATTAAAAAAAATCAATCCAGCTGCTCTGGCAAATCAGGGAGAACTGGAGCAGGCCTCTGAGATGCACCAGCTTCTAGTCAGGTCTTTAGTGTATTTGACATACCCTGAGCTACATGAGAAGAAACACAAATAGCTAAAACAGGATTGTGAGGCTAGCTGTAAGACATGTGGCTGGCAAATAAAAACCGCTTTGAAATTTGCCAGTAGCCCTTAAGTGCAAATCTGGTTCCAGATCACTGGCTTTTAATCATCACTAATTTGCTTGGGTCCAACCCACAGGACCCAAAAAGTAGTCAAGAGCCTGTGACATCTTCAGATTTGCTGGACTAGTATTTTTCAGGTTCCCTGGTGCGCAGATCAAAGAAAGGAGAGGTGCTGCCAAACCTGGCTAGGGTCTCAGCTTTGCGAATCTGCCTTGGAACTTCCCTTTTTTCCATAATCTCCATAAATGGCAAAGGATTTTTACATTTAAGAAGACCTTGCACTTCGGATAGGAAACATACTCCAAGAACCACAGTCAGCCCTCTGGCCTCTGTAGAGTCCTGACTGAGCCTGGGTCTCCCAGCTCAGTGTTTTGAAATCACAGGGTGGATTCCTGTGCAGAGAATGAATAGATGCGAGTAGGAGGAATGAGTCCTTCTAGGGTTCTGTGAGCTGGAAGGGGCAGTGTGGACTTAATCGAACAAGCCTCAGATTCTGCCGAATTTTCACCACTGGGTAAACTGCCAGATACCATGAAAGAAGAGAGGGACTCCTCTAAGGAGTCGCTTCGGGCATCTCTCCGGGGTGGGAGGCTTGATTCGAACCCTGATACCTCTGGTGCACTGGTGTCTACACTTCGAGGCTCCCAGCGAAATCTTCAAGGTCCTGAATAGTGGCCAGGCTTCCAAGGTTGCATTCAGTCCTGCGACTGTACATGTGGGATGCAGAGAAGGCCCTGATTTCTTCTATCCAGCCTTACAGAATCAGCTGAGCTCTTTCCTTTTTCAGTAGGGGGCTGCCCCAACTTCTCGCTCAGCATCACTTTCATGCGCTTAGCTAATAGGCAAAAGTAACTGTTAGCTACTTTTAGAAGAGGCAAAAGTAGGTGTTAGCTGAAAGAAGAGGTCATTAATAAGGGAAGAACTAAATACATTTAGCTCTTTTGTCCACTGCCCCCACAACCCTGGCCCCCTGGCTAGTTCCCAGGCTGACTTTGAAATCTCCTTAACCTATCCTCCGAAGTACTGCCCATACAGGAGTGAGTGATATCCATGTCACTTCATGTTTTTAGTAACAACCTCACAAAGGCAAATTTAGTCTATTCTGGTCTACATGGCTGATAAAACCCGGGAGAGGGTTTATTTTTGTTTTTTAAATAAAACAAGCTGTGATGGATCAGCTCCTATCAGTGCGAAAGTCTTTTACTTCCCTCAACTAGAGAGGGAGGCAGAAAACAGACTAGAAGATGGATGAGCAGGAAGGCCAAAAAAGAGAGTTTGCTTTTTTGACAGTGACTGTGGACTGAAATAATGATTGGGGACCTGGGAGGGTCCAGGGAGAATAATAATTTTAGTGAATTAACCCGGATAATTAATGGGTGATCTTCGGTGTGAATTTCTATTTAAGAATAAGAGCCAATTTGCTAAACGCATGAAACTCAAGAAGAATGAAGACCAAAGCGTGGACACTGTGCACCTTCTTAGACTTGGGAACAAAACACCCAGGGAAGGAGTTACAGAGACAAAGTTCGTAGCTGTGATGAAAGTATGGACCATTTAGAGACTGCCGTATCCAGGGATCCGTCCCATAATCAGCTTCTAAACGCTGACACCATTGCATACACTAGCAAGATTTTGCTGAAAGGACCCAAATATAGCTGTCTCTTGTGAGACGATGCCGGGGCCTAGCAAACACAGGAGTGGATGTTCACAGTCAGCTATTGGATGTATCACAGGGCTCCCAATGGAGAAGCTAGAGAAAGTACCCAAGGAGCTAAAGGGATCTGCAACCCTATTGTTGGAACAACATGATGTACTAACCAGAACCCCGGAGCTCTTGTCTCTAGCTGCATATGTATCGAAAGATGGCCTAGTCGGCCATCAATGGAAAGAGAGGCCCATTGGACTTGCAAACTTTATATGCCCCAATATAGGGGAATGCCAGGGCCAAAAGAATGGGAATGGGTGGGTAGGGAAGTGGGGGGCTTCCCACTTATAAAAAGAATAAGAGCCAGTTTTGTGACTTCTAACATTCTTTCAAGGTGGGAAAAAGCCTGCTGTTGGACTATGATTTGGACTCCAGCAAATTGGTCTTTGATTTAGGGAGCACTCTGAAAGAAAGAAAAAAAAAACAGATACTTTGAGTCCAAGAACAGTGATTGTTGGGAGAACCTTCCTGGAATAAGCACACGGAAACAACTGAGAGTGGAAGAGAGATGTCAAAGGTGGACTGAAGCCAAGACAGCTCCTGCAAGTCTTTGTAATTTCATTTTATACTTTAAAACCATAAGGTAGGGTGGACAGCTAGTGTTTAAGTGCTGGCATCAGTCAGCAGGCTGGGAAGGGTAATGGGCCACTGCCTCACCTGGCTCTTTAGGCCTCTCTGGTTCAGGTAGCAAGTGAAGCTGGGCTCTGCAAACAGAGTGCAAGCAACACTTTAGTAAACAACTAAGGAAATCAATAAATTGACACCAAATAATTGTTTTGGTAAAGCTAGTATTACTTCACTATATTCTGGGAAATGGACTGGTCACTCACTGTGTCTTTGATAACGTATATCTTGTTAGTGACTCTCCTTTCTTTCCTTTGTCCTTCCATCTTTTTCTATTTCCTTCCACCGTCTCCTTACTCCCATCCTCTTTCCTTCTGTTGCACTGAAGAGTGCAGAGTGGCTATTGGCATGGTTTGTGAAGAATTACCCCTAAGAGTACTACTCCAGGTGTTTGTGTTCTGGCTAGAGTATCAGCTGGCATTAAACCACAGAGTCATCAACGTGGAGGAGGAAGGGAGAGGAGGTCAAAGGCAGCAATAGAGTCTAAGCTGGAGCCAACAGACTCTGTTCTATTTTCTTAATCGATTGGCATCTTGGCACACAGCTCAAGATGGACTTGATTTCTCTGCCTCTTGCTCTTTCTTTCCCTCTCCACTTCTCCTCCCATTTTCCCAGGCAGGCTTCACATCCAATACAAAACCAAGGATGATCTCAACCCCTCCACACTTTAATATGTATTAATCATTTCACTTGTTTATATTTCAAGTGTTATCCCACTCCTGCTCTCCCCTCCCTGAGGCCCAACTTTTCCCCCTCCCCACCCAGCCACTCCCATCTAATCCCTCTAGTATCCCCCTTCTCTGGGGTATAAAGCCTCAACAGGACCAAGTGCCACCCCTCCCACTGACGCCAGACAAGGTAGTTCTCTGCTACATAAGTATTTTTAGTCATGAACCCGCCCATGTATACTCCTTTAGTTGGTAGATTACTCCCTGGGAGCTCGGAGGGGTCTGGTTAATTGATACTGTTGTTCGTCCTGTGGGGTTGCCATTCCCTTCAGCTCCTTCAGCCCTTCTACTAATTTTTCCATTGGGGTCCTTACACTCAGTCCAATAGTTACTGTGAGTTTCTCCATCTGTCTTAGTCAGTTGCTTACAGAGGCTCTCAGAGGATATACAGACATACAAGGCTCCTGTCTGTAAGCACATCTTGGCATCAGCAGTAGTGTTGGGGTTTTGTGTCTGTGGGTAGAATACAGTGCTATAGTCTCTGGATGGCCTTTCCTTCAGTCTCTGCTCCATTTTTGTCCCTAAATTTCCTTTAGACAGAGACAATTTTCGGTATTTTTTTTAAATGGGTGGGTGTCCCCATCCCTCAACTGAGTCCCATGTCCATCTCCTGGATGTATTCCCTTCAGGCTCCATCTCCCCTGTATTTCAGCTGTTGTTATGCCATTGAGTTCTGGGAACCTCTTGATTCCTGGCATCTGGGAATTTCTAGTGCATCTCCTAGTTCCCCAAACCCCGCTGCTACTTATTCCTATTCATTCTCCTGGCCCTCTAGACGTCTTTCCTGTCTTTTCCCATACCTGACCTTGTCCTTCCTTCTTTCTTCCCCTCCCTTTCTCTCTCCCACCCTGATACCCCCTTCCTCTGCCTGCCATGATTATTTTGTTACCTCTT
Source organism: Mus caroli (assembly GCF_978045245.1). Lineage (NCBI taxonomy): Eukaryota > Metazoa > Chordata > Mammalia > Rodentia > Muridae > Mus > Mus caroli. The sequence goes on along the minus strand of NW_028227292.1, from coordinate 742,512 downwards.
CTAAGTAGGTTTGAATAACGGACACTTTGGTCTCCCTTCTTGTAAAACTTCATTTTACTTTTAGTTGTCACATGGGTATTCTGAGCTTTTGGGCTAAAATCCACTTATCGGTGAGTACATACCATGCAAGGCCTTTTGGATTTGGGTTACCTCACTCAAGAAAATATTTTCTAGTTCCATCCATGCGCCTACAACTTTTATGTTGCGATCAATTTTTAATATCTGGGTAGTATTCCATTGTGTAAATGTACCACAGTTTCTGTAACAATTCTTCCATAGAGGGACATCTGGGTTGTTTCCAGCTCATGGTTATTAAAAATTAGGGTTCAGTGAACATATTGGTGCACGTATCTTTGTTCTGTGTTGGAGCATCTTTAGAGTATATGACAACACACTGGAGCATGTGAAACCACAGTGGAGAATGTGACACCACAGTGGAGCATTGTGCCACCACAGTGGAGAAATGTGACACCACAGAGGAGTAGGGTGACAGCACCATGGAGCACTGTGACAATGAAGAGGAGCACTGTGACAGCACAGAGGAGCACAATGACACCACAGTGGAGGAGTGTGACAACAGAGTAGAGCAGTGCAACATCAGAGTGAAACGTGAAAAATTAACCACTGTGACCACTGTGACAGCACAGTGGACCACTGTGGCATCAGAGTGGAGCATTGTGACATGACAGTTGAGCACTGTGACACGACAGTGCAGCAGTGTGACAGTGAGGGGAGCACACTTACATCACTGTGGAGAACTGTGTCAGAAAGGTGGAACACTGTGACACAATAGTGTAGCAGTGTGACACCACAGTGGAGCACTGTGACAACACAGAGCAGCACGGTGACAGTAGAGTGGAGCACTGTGACATGACAGTGGAGCACTGTAATATGATACCACAGTAGAGCACTGATAAACCACAGTGAGCACTGTGGCACAACAGTGGACCACTGTGATACCACAGTGCAGCACTGTCTCCCCACAGTGAACCACAATGAAACTACAGTGGAGAACTCTGACAACACAGTGGAGCATGTGACACCACAGTGGAGCATTGTGACACCAGAGAGGAGAACTCTGATACCACAGTGGCATACTGTGACACCAAAGTGGAGCATTGTGACAACGAAGTGGAGCACTGTGACACCACAGTGGAGCACTGTGAGATCACATTAGAGCAGGGTGACAACAGCGTAGTGAAGTGGGACATCACAGTGGAGCAGTGTAAAACCACAGTTGAGCACAGTGACAGAGAAACCCTAAAAAACATGAAACATAAAAAATAACACTGTAGGAACTGAAATATGGAAAGAAAAAGTGAAAATCATCAAATATGAGAAAATCACACTGTAGACCTTGAATATGGCGATAAACCCTGAAAAACGTCGAAAATTAAAAACTCACAATGTAGGACCTGGAATATTGTGAGAAACCCTGAAAAACAGTGGAAATTTAAAAACTTACACTCTACGACCAGGTATATGGCAACAAATACTGAAAAATGTGAAAAATATAAACTCAAACGGTAGGAACAGAAATATGATGAGAAACCCTGAAAAACGTGGAAATTTAAAAACAAACACTGTAGGACCTGGAATATGGCAAGAAACACTGAAAAAAAAAAACGTGGAAAATGAGAAACTCACGCTGTAGGACCTGGAATATGGGAAGAAACGTGGAAAAAAGTGGAAAATGAGACAACCACACTGTAGGACCTGGAATGTGTCTAGAAACCCAGAAAGAGGGGAAAATGAGAAAAACATAATGCAGTACCTGGAATATCGAAAGAAACCGTGAAAAACGTGAAAAATTAAAAACTTACCCTGTAGGACCTGGAATATGGCAAGAAAACGGAAATTCAATGAAAATGAGAAAATCACACTGTAGGACCTGGAATATGGAGAGAAACCTTGAAAAACGTAGAAATTAAAAACTCACACTGTAGGACCTGGAATATGGCGAGAAAACCTGAAGAACGTGGAAAATAAAAATATAACAGTGTAGCACCAGGGACATGGCAAGAAAATATGGTGGCTCACAACCATCCGTAACGAGATCTGGCTCCCCCTTCTGGAGTGTCTGAGGACAGCTACAGTGTACTTACATATATAAATAAATAAATCTTTAAAAAAAAAAGAAAATTAGAAAATAACACGGCAGGACCTGGTATAAGGCTAGAAACACTGAAAAATGAGAAACTCAAACTATAGGACTTGGAATATGTTGAGAATCCTTGACAAACATGGAAAATTGATAACTTACACTATAGGACTGGGAATATGGCAAGAAATCCTGAAAATCATGAACAATGAGAAAATCAAACTGTAGAAGCTGGAATATGGCAAGAAACCCTGAAACACATGGAAAATTAAAAACTCACACTGTAGGTCCTTGAATATAGCGACAAACTCTAAAAAACATGGAAAATGGAAATTAAAACTGTAGGAACTGGGATATGGTGAAAAACTCTGAAAAATGTGGAAAATTAAAAATTAAACCTGTAGGACATGGAATATGGCGAGAAACCCTGAAAAACGTGGAAAATCAGAAAAAGATACTGTAGGACATGGAATATAGTAAGAAAACCTTTAAAAAGTGGAAAATAAAAAAAAAACTAACAATGTAGGACCTAAAATATGACAAGAAAACTTCAAAATCCTGAAAATTAGAAAATCAAACTGTAGGACGTGGAATATGGCAGGAAAACCTGAAAAAAATTGAAAATAAAAAACTCACACCCAATAACCTGCAAAGTATGAAAAATGAGAAAATCACACTGTAGGACCTGGAATATGGAGAGAAACACTGAAAGACTTGGAAAATAAGAAACCCAAACTGTAGGATCTGGAATATGCTGAGAAACTCTGAAAAACTTGGAAAATTAAAAACTCACACGGTTGGATCTGGAATATGTTGAGAAAACCTGAAAAAGGTGGAAAATAAGAAACTCACTCTTTAGGACCTGGAATATGGCAAGAAACCCAGAAAAAGGTGGAAAATGAGAAAATAACACTGCAGGACCTGGTATAAGGCTAGAAACACCCAAATGAGAAACTCAAACTATAGGACTTGGAATATGTCGAGAAACCTTGACAAACATGGGAAATTGAAAACTTATACTATAGGACTGGGAATATGGCAAGAAAACCTGAAAAATCACAGAAAATGAGAAAATCACACTTTAGAATCTGGAATATGGCAAGAAACCCTGAAACACGTGGAAAATTAAAAACTCACACTCTAGGACCTGGAATATGGTGAGAAGAACTGAAAAATGTGAAAAATGAGAAACTCAAACTATAAGAACTGGAATATGGAAAGAAAACCTTAAAATTGTGGAAAATGAGAGAATCACACTGTAGGACCTGGAATATGGTGAGAAATCCTGAAAAACCTGGAAAATTAAAAACTCACACTCTAGGACCTGGAATATGGCAAGATTCCCTATAAAACGTGGAAAAGGAGAAACTCAAACTGGAGGACCTGGAATGTGGCAAGAAACCCTGAAAGAGGTGGAAAATGACAAAATCAAACTGCAGGACTTGGAATATGGCGAGAAACCCTGAAAGAGGTGGAAAATGACAAAATCACACTGCAGGACTTAGAATATGGGAGAAAACCTGAAAAATTCGGATAATTAAAAAACCTAAAAATAATGAAAAATGAGAAAATCACACTGCAGTACCTAGAATATGGCAAGAACCCCTGAATAATGTGAACAAAAAGAAACTCAAATGGTAGGATATGGAATATGGCAAGAAACACAGAAAACCGTGGAAAATTAAAAACTCACACTGAGGGCTGGTGAGATGGCTCAGTGGGTAAGAGCACCCGACTGCTCTTCCAAAGGTCCAGAGTTCAAGACCCAGCAACCACATGGTGGCTCACAACCATCTGTAAAGAGATCTGGCGCCCTCTTCTGGAGTGTCTGAAGACAGGTACAGTGTACTTGCATATAATAAATTAAAAAAAAAAACTCACACTGAAGGACCTGGGATATGGCGAGAAAACCTGAAAATCATGAAAAATGATAAAATCTCACTGTAGGACCTAGAATATGACGAGAAACACTGAAAAACGTGGAAAATAAGAAATTCAAACTGCAGGACCTGGAATATGGCGAGAAACCCTGAAAAACGTGGAAAATTAAAAACTAACATTGTAGGAACAGGAATACGGAGAGAAAACCTGAAAAACGTGGAAAATGAGAAACTCACATTGTAGGACATGGTTTATGGCAAGAAAACCTGAAAATGTTGGACAATTAAAAACTCACACTCTAGGATCTGGAATATGGCAAGAAAACCTGAAAATCATGAAAAATGAGAAAATCACACTGTAGGATATGGAATATGGCAAGAAACAATGAAAAACATGGAAAATGAGAAATTCAAACTGCAGAACCTGGAATATGCTGAAAAGACCTGAAAAACGTGGAAAACGAGGAACTCAAACTGCAGGACCTATAATATGGCAAAAACTCTGAAAAACGTTCAAAATGAGAAACTCACACTATAAGACCTGGAATATGAAAAGAAACCCTGAAAAACATGTAAAATAAAAAACTCACACTGTAGGATCTGGAATATGGGAAGAAAACTGAAAATCATGAAAAATGAGAAAATCATACTGTAGGATCTGGAATAGGAAGAAAACCATGAAAAACGTGGAAAATTAAAAACTGGCACTGTAGGATATGGAATATGGCAGGAAACCCTGAAAAAGTTGGAAATTTAAAAACTCACACTCTAGGACTTGGAATATGACAAGAAACTCTGAAAATGTGGAAAATTAAAATCAAACAGTGAATGACCTGGAATATGGTGAGAAACCCTGAAAAACGTGGAAAATGAGAAACTCACACTCTAGGACCTGGAAAATGCAGAGAAACCCAGAAAAAAGTTGGAAAATGAGAAAATCACACTGATGGCCTGGAATGTGTCTAGAAACCCAGAAAGAGGGGAAAAAATGAGAAATCATACTGAAGTACCTAGAATACCGCGAGAAACCCGAAAAATATCGAAAGTTAAAAACTTACCCTGTAGGACCAGGAATAGGGCAAGAAAACCTGAAAATCGTTGAAAAGGAAAAATCACACTGTAGGACCTGGAATATGGCGAGTAACTATAAAAAGGTGGATAATTAAAAAATCACACGGAAGGCCTGGAATATGGCAAGAAATCCTGAAAAATGTGGAAAATGAGAAAATCACACTGTAGGACCTGGAATATGGTGAGAAAACTTGAATAAGTCGAAAAATGAGAAAATCACACTGTAGAACCTGGAAAATGTTGAGAAACCCTGAAGAAGTCGAAAAATGAGAAAATCATATCTAGTACCTGGAATATGGTGAGAAACCCTGTATAGTCGAATAATGAGAAAATCACACTGTAGGACCTGGAATATGGCAAGAAACCCTGAAAAACTCGAAAAATAAGAAAATCACACTATAGGACCTGGAATCTGGTGAGAAACCCTGAAAACGTCGAAAAATGAGAAAATCGTACTGTAGTACCTAGAATATGGCGATTAACCATGAAAAATGTCGAAAATTAAAAACTCACACTGAAGGACCTGGAATATGGCAAGAAACAGTGAAAATCTTGGATAATTAAAAACTCACACTGAAGGACCTGGAATAGGGTGAGAAATCCTGAAAAATAGGGAAAATGAGAAAAGAACACTGTAGGACTTGGAATAGGGTGAGAAACCCGGTATAGTCGAATAATGGGAAAATCACACTGTAGTACCTGGAATATGGCAAGAAACCCTGAAAAACATGGATAATTAAAAACTCACACTGAAGAACTGGATTATGGCGAGAAATCCTGAAAAATGTGGAAAATGAGAAAATCACACTGTAGGAACTGGAATATGGTGATAAACCTTGAAAAATAGGAAAAATGAGAAAATCACACTGTAGGACCGAAAATATGGTGACAAACCATGAAAGGATCTAAAAAAGAGAAAATCATACTGTAATACCTAGAATATGGCGATATAAACAGTGAAAAATCTCGATTATGGCGAGAAACCATGAAAAAAGTGGAAAATTAAAAATTCACAATGAAGGACCTGGAATACGGCAAGAAAACCTGAAAAACGTGGAAATGAGAAAAATCACACTGTAGGACCCAGAATATGGTGAGAAATACTGAAATTCGTGGAAAAATTAAAAATTCACAATGAAGGACCTGGAAAATGGCAAGAAAACCTGAAAAACCTGGAAATGATAAAATCACACTGTAGGACCCTGAATATGACGAAAAAACGTGAAAAACTTGGAAAATTATAAATTCACAGTAAAGGACCCGGAATATGGCGAGAAATCCTGAAAAATGTGGAAAATGAGAAAATCACACCATAGGACCTAGAATATGATGATAAACCTTGAAAAAGTAGAAAAATGAGAAAATCACACTGTAGGTCCTGAAATATGGTGACAAACCATGAAAGGATCGAAAAATGAGAAAATCATACTCTAATATCAAGAATATGGCGATAAAAACAGTGGAAAACTCCGATTATGGCGAGAAATCATGAAAAAAGTGGAAAATTAAAAATTCACACTGTTTACCGATAATATGGCGAGAAATACCTAAAAACATGGAAAATTAAAAATTCACACTAAAGGACCTGGAATACCGCAAGAAAACCTGAAAAAGGTGGAAATGAGAAAATCACACTGTAAGACCCAGAATATGCCGAGAAACTCTGAAAACGTGGAAAATTAAAAATACACGCTGTAGGACCCAGAATATGATGAAAAAAACCTGAAAAACGTGCAAAATTAAAAATTCACACTGAAGGACCCAGAATAAGGCCAGAAAACTTGAAAAACGAGGAAAATTCAAAACTCATACTGTAGGACCCAGAATATGGCGAGAAAATGAGAAAATCAAACTGCAAAACTCAGAATATGCAGAGAAACCCTGAAAAACGTGGAAAATTAAAAATACACAATGTAGTACCCAGAATATGGTGAGAAACCCTGAAAGAGTCGAAAATTAAAAACTCACATTGAAGGACCCAGAATATGGCTACAAAACCTTAAAAAGGTGGAATATGAGAAAATCAGACTGTAGGACCCAGAATTACGAACAAACTTGAAAAACGTGGAAAATGAGAAATTCACACTGCAGGACCCAGAATTTTCGGAGAAACCCTGAAAAACGAGAAAATTAAAAATTCAAACTGTCAGATCCAGATTATGGCGAGAAACCATGAAAAAAGTGGAAAATTAAAAATTCACAATGTATTACCCAGAATATGGCGAGAAATACTGAAAAACGTGGAAAATTAAAAATGCACACTGAAGGACCTGGAAAATGGCAAGAAAACCAGAAAAACACGGAAATGAGAAAATGACACTCTGGACACAGAATATGACAGAAAAACTTGAAAAATGTGGAAAATTAAAAATTCACACTGAGCCCAGCGAGGTGGCACACGCCTTTAATCCCAGCACTAGGGAGGCAGAGGCAGGTGGATTTCTGAGTTCGAGGCCAGCTTGGTCTACAAAGTGAGTGCCAGGACAGCCAGGGCTACACAGAAAAACCCTGTCTTGAAAAGACCAAAAAAAAGAAAAAAAATTCACACTGAAGGACCCAGAATATGACTAGAAAACCTGAAAAAAGTAGAAAATTAAAAATTCTCACTGAAGGACCCAGAATATGGCGAGAAAACCTGAAAAAGGTAGAAAATGAGAATAATCACACTGTAGAACCCAGATTACGAAAAAACTTGAAAAACTTCGAAAATGAGAAAATCACACTGTAGGACCCAGAATATGCCGCGAAACTCTGAAAACGTGGAAAATTAAAAATACACGCTGTGGGACCCAGAATATGGCGAGAAAAGCCGAAAAAAGTAGAAAATTACAAACTCACACTGAAGGACCCCAAATATGGCGAGAAAACTTGAAAAAGGTGGAAAATGAGAAAATCACACTGCAAGACCCAGAATATGCCAAGAAACCCTGAAAAACGTGAAAATTAAAAATTCACACTGTCAGACAGAGAACATGAAAACAGAGGAAAATTAAAAATTCACACTGTATTACCCAGAATATGGTGAGAAATACAGAAAAACGTGGAAACTTAAAAATTCAAACTGAAGGACCTGGAATATGGCAAGAAAACCTGAAAAATGTGGAAATTAGAAAATCACACTGTAGGACCCAGAATATGGTGAGAAATACTGAAATTCGTGGAAAAATTAAAAATTCACACTGAAGGACCCCAAATATGGCCAGAAAACCTGAAAAAGGTGGAAAATGAGAAAATCACACTGTAGGACCCAGAATTACAAAAAAACTTGAAAAACGTGGAAAATGATGAAATCACACTGCAGGACGCAGAATATGCCGAGAAACCGTGAAAAATGTGAAAATTAAAAATTCACACTGAAGGACCTGGAATCTGGCAAGAAATCCTGGAAAAAGTGGAAATGAGAAAATCACACTGTAGGAACCACAATATGACGAAAAAAAACCTGAAAAACCTGGAAAATTAAAAATTCACACTGAAGGACCCAGAATAAGGCCCGAAAACCTGAAAAACGAGGAAAATTCAAAACTCATACTTAGGACCCAGAATATGGCGAGAAAACCTGAAAAGGGTGGAAAATGAGAAAATCACACTTTAGGACATCGAAATGAGAAAAAAATTTTAAAAAAGTGGAAAATGAGAAAATCACAGTGTAGGACACATAATATGCCGAGAAACCCTGAAAAACGTGGAGAATTAAAAATACACTCTGTAGGACCCAGAATATGGCGAGAAACACTGAAAAAAGTAGAAAATTACAATCTCACACTGAAGGACCCAAAATATGGCAAGAAAACCTGAAGAAGTTGGAAAATGAGAATAATCGACTGTAGTACACAGAATTGCTATAAAACTTAAAAAACGACGAAAATGAGAAAATCAAACTGCAAAACTCAGAATATGCAGAGAAACCCTGAAAAACGTGGAAAATTAAAAATACACACTGTAGTACCCAGAATATGGTGAGAAACCCTGAAAGAGTCGAAAATTAAAAAACTCACACTGAAGGACCCAGAATATGGATACAAAACCTTAAAAAGTTGGAATATGAGAAAATCAGACTGTAGGACCCAGAATTACGAACAAACTTGAAAAACGTGGAAAATGAGAAATTCACACTGCAGGACCCAGAATTTTCGGAGAAACCCTGAAAAACGTGAAAATTAAAAATTCAAACTGTCAGATCCAGATTATGGCGAGAAACCATGAAGAAAGTGGAAAATTAAAAATTTACAATGTATTACCCAGAATATGGCAAGAAATACTGAAAAACGTGGAAAATTAAAAATGCACACTGAAGGACCCAGAATATGGCAAAAAACCTTAGAAACATGGAAAATTAAATATTCACACTACAGGACCCAGAATATGGCGAGAAATACTGAAAAACGTGGAAAATTAAAAATTCACACTGTAGGACCAGAATATGGCAAGAAACCTTGAAAAACATGGAAAATTAAAAATTCACATTGTAGGACCCAGAATATGCCAAGAATACCTGGAAAAGATGGAAAATGAGAAAATCACGCTGTAGGACCCAGAATATTGCAAGAAACCCTGAAATAAGTAGATAATTAAAAACCCACACTGAAGGACCCTATGAGGAGATAACCTGAAAAAGGTGGAAAATGAGAAAATGACACTGTAAGACCCAGAATATGAAGAAAAAACTTGAAAAAAGTGAAAAGTTAAAAATTCACACTGAAGGACCGCAAATATGGCGAGAAAACCTGATAAACGAGGAAAATTAAAAACTCACACTGAAGTACCCAGAATATGGCGAGAAAATCTGAAAAAGGTGGAAAATGAGAAAATCAAACTGTAGGACCCAGAATTACAAAAAACTTGAAAAAGCTGGAAAATGAGAAAATCACACTGCAGGACCCAGAATATGCTGAGAAACCCTGAAAAACGTGAAAATTAAAAATTCACACTGTCGGACCCAGATTATGGTGAGAAACCCTGAAAAAAGTAGAATATTAAAAACTCACACTGAAGGACCCCAAATATGGCTAGAAAACCTGAAAAAGGTGGAAAGTGAGAAAATCACACTGTAGGACCCTGAATTAGGAAAAAACTTGAAAAACGTGGAAAAAGTGAAAATCACACTGCAGCACCCAGAATATGCAGAGAAACAGTGAAAAACGTGAAAATTAAAAAATCACACTATCGGGTACAGAATATGGACAGAAACCATGAAAAAAGTAGAAACTTAAAAATTCACAATGTATTACCCAGAATATGGCGAGAAATACTGAAAAAGGTGGAAAATTAAAAATGCACACTGAAGGACATGGAAAATGGCAAGAAAACCAGAAAAACACGGAAATGAGAAAATCACACTCTGGACACAGAATATGACAGAAAAACCTGAAAAATGTGGAAAATGAAAAATTCACACTGAGCCCAGCAAGGTGGCGCACGCCTTTAATCCCAGCACTAGGGAGGCAGAGGCAGGCGGATTTCTGAGTTCGAGGCCAGCCTGATCTATAAAGTGAGTGCCAGGACAGCCAGGGCTACACAGAAAAACCCTGTCTCGAAAAAACCAAAAAACCAAAAAAAAAAAAAAAAAAAATTCACACTGAAGGACCCAGAATATGACTAGAAAACCTGAAAAACGAGGAAAATTAAAAAACTCACACTGAAGGACCCAGAATATGGCGAGAAAACCTGAAAAAAGTAGAAAATTAAAAATTCTCACAGAAGGACCCGGAATATGGCGAGAAAACCTGAAAAAAGTTGAAAATGAGAATAATTACACTGTAGAACTCAGATAACGAAAAAACTTGAAAAACTTCGAAAATGAGAAAATCACACTGTAGGACCCAGAATATGCCGAGAAACTCTGAAAACGTTTAAAATTAAAAATACATGCTGTGGGACCCAGAATATGGCGAGAAAAGCCGAAAAAAGTAGAAAATTACAAACTCACACTAAAGGACCCCAAATATGGCGAGAAAACTTGAAAAAGGTGGAAAAAGAGAAAATCACACTGTAGGACCCAAAATTACAATTAAACTTGAAAAACGTGGAAAATGAGAAAATCACAATGCAGGACCCAGAATATGCAGAGAAACCCTGAAAAACGTGAAAATTAAAAATTCACACTGTCAGACAGAGAATATAGGGAGAAAACATGAAAACAGAGGAAAATTAAAAATTCACACTGTATTACCCAGAATATGGCGAGAAATACAGAAAAACGTGGAAACTTAAAAATTCAAACTGAAGGACCTGGAATATGGCAAGAAAACCTGAAAAATGTGGAAATGAGAAAATCACACTGTAGGACCCAGAATATGGTGAGAAATACTGAAATTCGTGGAAAAATTAAAAATTCACACTGAAGGACCTGGAAAATGGCAAGAAAATCTGAAAAACGTGGAAATGAGAAAATCACACTGTAGGACCCTGAATATGACTAAAAAACCTGAAAAATTGGAAAATTATAAATTCACATTAAAGGACCCGGAATATGGCAAGAAAACCTGAAAAACGAGGAAAATTAAAAACTCACACTGAAGTACCCAGAATATGGGGAGAAAACCTGAAAAAGGTGGAAAATGAGAAAATCAAACTGTAGGACCCAGAATTACAAAAAACTTGAAAAAGGTGGAAAATGAGAAAATCACACTGCAGAATCCAGAATATGCTGAGAAACCCTGAAAAACGTGAAAAATTAAAAATTCACATTGAAGGACCTGGAATATGGCAAGAAAACCTGAAAAACGCGGAAATGAGAAAATCACACTCTGGACCAAGAATATGACAGAAAAACCTGAAAAATGTGGAAAATTAAAAATTCACACTGAGCCCAGCCTGGTGGCGCACGCCTTTAATCCCAGCACTAGGGAGTCAGAGGCAGGCGGATTTCTGAGTTCGAGGCCAGCCTGGTCTACAAAGTGAGTGCCAGGACAGCCAGGGCTACACAGAAAAACCCTGTCTCGAAAAAAACCAAAAAACCAAAAAAAAAAAAAAAAAAAAAAATTCACACTGAAGGACCCAGAATATGACTAGAAAACCTGAAAAATGAGGAAAATTAAAAACTCACACTGAAGGACCCAGAATATGGCGAGAAAACCTGAAAAAAGTAGAAAATTAAAAATTCTCACTGAAGGACCCAGAATATGGTGAGAAAACCTGAAAAAGGTTGAAAATGAGAATAATCACACTGTAGAACCCAGATTATGAAAAAACTTTAAAACTTCGAAAATGAGAAAATCACACTGTAGGACCCAGAATATGCCGAGAAACTCTGAAAACGTGGAAAATTAAAAATACACGCTGTGGGACCCAGAATATGGCGAGAAAAGCCGACAAAAGTAGAAAATTACAAACTCACACTGAAGGACCCCAAATATGTCGAGAAAACTTGATAAAGGTGGAAAATGAGAAAAACCACACTGTAGGACCCAAAATTACGAATAAACTTGAAAAACGATGAAAATGAGAAAATCACACTGCAGGACCCAGAATATGCCAAGAAACCCTGAAAAACGTGAAAATTAAAAATTCACACTGTCAGACAGAGAATATAGGAGAAAACATGAAAACAGAGGAAAATTAAAAATTCACACTGTATTATCCAGAATATGGCGAGAAATACAGAAAAACGTGGAAACATAAAAATTCATACTGAAGGACCTGGAATATGGCAAGAAAACATGAAAAAACGTGGAAATGAGAAAATCACACTGTAGGACCCAGAATATGGTGAGAAATACTGAAATTCGTGGAAAAAATTAAAAATTCACACTGAAGGACCTGGAAAATGGCAAGAAAACCTGAAAAACGTGGAAATGAGAAAATCACACTGTAGGACCCTGAATATGACTAAAAAACCTGAAAAAATTGGAAAATTATAAATTCACATTAAAGGACCCTGAATATGGCAAGAAAACCTGAAAAACGAGGAAAATTAAAAACTCACACTGAAGTACCCAGAATGGCGAGAAAACCTGAAAAAGGTGGAAAATGAGAAAATTAAACTGTAGGACCCAGAATTACAAAAAACTTGAAAAAGGTGGAAAATGAGAAAATCACACTGCAGGACCCAGAATATGGTGAGAAATACTGAAATTCGTGGAAAAATTAAAAATTCACACTGAAAGACCTGGAAAATGGCAAGAAAACCTGAAAAACGTGGAAATGAGAAAATCACACTGTAGGACCCTGAATATGACTAAAAAACCTGAAAAAATTGGAAAATTATAAATTCACATTAAAGGACCCGGAATATGGCGAGAAAATCTGAAAAACGAGGAAAATTAAAAACTCACACTGAAGTACCCAGAATATGGGGAGAAAACCTGAAAAAGGTGGAAAATGAGAAAATCAAACTGTAGGACCCAGAATTACAAAAAACTTGAAAAAGGTGGAAAATGAGAAAATCACACTGCAGGATCCAGAATATGCTGAGAAACCCTGAAAAACGTGGAAAATTAAAAATTCACATTGAAGGACCTGGAATATGGCAAGAAAACCTGAAAAACGTGGAAATGAGAAAATCACACTCTGGACCCAGAATATGACAGAAAAACCTGAAAAATGTGGAAAATTAAAAATTCACACTGAGCCCAGCCTGGTGGCGCACGCCTTTAATCCCAGCACTAGGGAGGCAGAGGCAGGCGGATTTCTGAGTTCGAGGCCAGCCTGGTCTACAAAGTGAGTGCCAGGACAGCCAGGGCTACACAGAAAAAACCCTGTCTCGAAAAAACCAAAAAACCAAAAAAAAAAAAAAAAATTCACACTGAAAGACCCAGAATATGACTAGAAAACCTGAAAAACGAGGAAAATTAAAGACTCACACTGAAGGACCCAGAATATGGCGAGAAAACCTGAAAAAAGTAGAAAATTTAAAATTCTCACTGAAAGACCCGGAATATGGCGAGAAAAACCTGAAAGAGGTTGAAAATGAGAATAATCACACTGTAGAACCCAGATTACGAAAAAACTTGAAAAACTTCGAAAATGAGAAAATCACACTGTAGGACCCAGAATATGCCGAGAAACTCTGAAAACGTGAAAAATTAAAAATACACGCTGTGGGACCCAGAATATGGCGAGAAAAGCCGAAAAAAGTAGAAAACTACAAACTCACACTGAAGGACCCCAAATATGGCGAGAAAACTTGAAAAAGGTGGAAAATGTGAAAATCACACTGTAGGACCCAAAATTACAATTAAACTTGAAAAACGTGGAAAATGAGAAAATCACACTGCAGGACCCAAAATATGCCGAGAAACCCTGAAAAACGTGAAAATTAAAAATTCACACTGTCAGACAGAGAATATAGGAGAAAACATGAAAACAGAGGAAAATTAAAAATTCACACTGTATTACCCAGAATATGGCGAGAAATGCAGAAAAACGTGGAAACTTAAAAATTCAAACTGAAGGACCTGGAATATGGCAAGAAAACCTGAAAAACGTGGAAATGAGAAAATCACAGTGTAGGACCCAGAATATGACGAAAAAAACATGAAAAAAGTGGAAAATTAAAATTTCACACTGAAGGACCCAGAATATGGCGAGAAAACCTGAAAAAAGGGAAAATTAAAAACTCACACTTAAGAGCCTAGAATATGGCAAGAAACACGTATAAAGTAAAACATTAAAAATTCACACTGAAGGACCCCGAATATGGGGAGAAACCCTGAAAAAGTTGGAAAATGAGAAAATCACACTGTAGGACCCAGAATTACGAAAAAACTTGAAAAACGTGGAAAATGAGAAAATCACACTGCAGGACCCAGAATATGCTGAGAAACACTGAAAAACGTGAAAATTAAAAATTCACACTGTCGGACCCAGAATATGGCAAGAAATCATGAAAAATTAGAAAATTAGAAAATCACACTGTATTACCCATAATATGGCGAGAAATGCTGAAAAACTTGGAAAATTAAAAATTCACAATGAAGGACCTGGAATATGGCAAGAACACCTGGAAAAAATGGAAATGAGAAAATCACACTATAGTACCCTGAATATGACGAAAAAACCTGAAAAACGTGGAAAATTAAAAATCACATTGAAGGACCCAGAATATGGCTAGAAAACCCGAAAAACAAGGAAAATTAAAACCTCACACTGAAGGACCCAGAATATGGCGAGAAAAAATGATAAAAGTAGAAAATAAAAAATTCACACTGAAGGACCCGAATATGGCGACAAAACCTGAAAAGTTTGAAAATGAGAATAATCACACTGTAGGACCCAGAAATACGAAAAAACTTGAAAAACGTGGAAAATGAGAAAATCACACTGTAGGACCCAGAATATGCCGAGAAACCCTGAAAAACGTGAACATTAAAAATTCACACAGTCGGACCCAGTATATGGCAAGTAACCATGAAAAAATGGAAAATTAGAAAATCACACTGAATTACCCAGAATATGGTGAGAAATACTGAAAAACTAGGAAAATTCAAAATTCACACTTAAGGACCTGGAATATGGCAAGGAAACCTGAAAAACGTGGAAATGAGAAAATCACACTATAGGAACCTGAATATGATGAAAAAACCTGAAAAACGTGGAAAATAAAAATTTCACACTGAATGACCCTGAATATGGCAAGAAAACCCGAAAAACAATGAAAATTACAATCTCACACTGAAGGACCCAGAATATGGCGAGAAAACCTGAAAAATGTAGAAAATTAAAAATTCACACTTGAAGGACCCCGAATATGGCAAGAAAACCTGAAAAAGTTTGAAAATGAGAATAATCACACTGTAGGACCCAGAAATACGAAAAAAATTGAAAAAACGTGGAAAATTTGAAAATCACACTGCAGGTCCCAGAATATGCCAAGAAACCCTGAAAAACGTGAAAATTAAAAATTCACAGTGAAGGACCCCAAATATGGCGAGAAAACCTGAAAAAGGTGGAAAAATCAGAAAATCACACTGTAGGACCCAGAATTATGAAAAAACTTGAAAAACGTGGAAAATGAGAAAATCACACTGCAGGACCCAGAATGTGCAGAGAACACCTGAAAAACGGGAAAATTAAAAATTCACACTGTCGGACCCAATATATGGCAAGAAACCATGAAAAAAGTGGAAAATGAGAAAATCACACTACAGGACACAGAATATTAAACCCTGAAAAACGTGAAAATTAAAAATTCACACTATTGGACCGAATATATGGCAAGAAACCATGAAAAAAGTGGAAAATGAGAAATTCATACTGTATTACCCAGAATATGGCGAGAAATACTGAAAAACGTGGAAATTTCAAAATTCACACTGAAGGACCTGGAATATGGCAAGAAAACCTGAAAAACGTGGAAATGAGAAAATCACACTGTAGGACCCTGAATATGACGAAAAAACCTGAAAAACGTGGAAAATTAAAAATTCACAGTGAAGGACCTGGAATATGGCGAGAAATCCTGAAAAACAAGGAAAATTAAAAACTAACACTGAAGGACCCAGAATAAGGCGAGAAAACCTGAAAAAAAGTAGAAAATTAAAAATTCGCACTGAAGGACCCCGAATATGGCGAGAAAACTTGAAAAAGTTAAAAATGAGAATAATCACACTGTAAGACCCAGAAATACAAAAAAACTTGAAAAACGTGGAAAATGAGAAAATCACACTGCAGGACGCAGAGTATGCTGAGAAACCCTGAAAAACATAAAAATTAAAAATTCACACTGTCGGACCCAGTATATGGCAAGAAACCATGAAAAAAGTGGAAAATGAGAAAATCACACTGAATTACCCAGATTATGGCGAGAAATACTGAAAAACGTGGAAAAATCAAAATTCACACTGAAAGACCTGTAATATGGCAAGAAAACCTGAAAAACGTGGAAATGAGAAAATCACAATGTATTACCCAGAATTGGCGAGAAATACTGAAAAACGTGGAAAATTAAAAATTCACACTGTAGGACCCCAAATATGGCGAGAAAACCTGATAAAGGTGGAAACTGTGAATAATCTCACTGTAGGACACAGAATTGGGAAAAAACTTGAAAACGTCGTAAATGAGAAAATCACACTGTAGGTCCAGAATATGGCAAGGAAATCTGAAAAAAGTGGAAAATTAAAAATACACTCGGTAGGACACAGAATATGGCGAGAAAGTCTAAAAAAAAATTAGAAAATTAAAAATTCACACTGAAGGACTCCAAATATAGCTAGAAAACCTGAAAAAGGTGGAAAATGAGAAAATCACACTGTAGGACCCAGAATTAGGAAAAAACTTGAAAAACGTGGAAATTAGAAAATCACACTGTAGGACCCTGAATATGACGAAAAAACCTGAAAAACAAGGAAAATTAAAATTCACACTGAAGCACCCAGAATATGGCGAAAAACCTGAAAAACAAGGAAAATTAAAACTCACACTGAAGGACCCAGAATATGTCGAGGAAACCTGAAAAAGGTGGAAAAAGAGAAAATTACACTGTAAGACCCAGAATTACGAAAAAACTTGAAAAACGTGGAAAATGAGAAAATCACACTGCAGGAACTTGAATATGCCGAGAAACCCTGAAAAACGTGAAAATTAAAAATTCACACTATCGGACCCAGAATATGGCAAGAAACCCTGAAAAAAGTAGAAAATTAAAAACTCACAGTGAAGGACACCAAATATGGGAAGTAAACCTGAAAGCGGTGGAAATGAGAAAATCACACTGTAGGACCCTGAATATGATGAAAAAACCTGAAAAACGTGAAAAATGAAAAATTCACACTGAAGGACCCCAAATATGGCGAGAAAACCTATAAAAGGTGAAAAATGAGAATAATCTCACTGTAGCACCCAGAATTGCAAAAAAATTTGAAAAATGTCGTAAATGAGAAAATCACACTGTTGGACCCAGAATATGGCAAGAAAACCTGACAAACGTGGAAAATTAAAAATACACTGGGTAGGACCCAGAATATGGTGAGAAAGCCTGAAAAAAGTAGAAAATTAAAAACTCACACTGAAGGACCCCGAATATGGCGAGAAAACTTGAAAAATGTGGAAAATGAGAAAATCACACTGTAGGACCCTTAATATGATGAAAAACCTGAAAACGTGGAAAATTAAAAATTCACACTGAAGGACCCGGAATATGGCAAGAAACCCCGAAGAAAAATGGAAAATTAAACCTCACACGGAAGGACCCAGAATATGGAGAGAAAACCTGAAAAAAGTAGAAAATTAAAAATTCACACTGAAGGACCCCGAATATGGTGAGAAAACCTGAAAAAGGTTGAAAATGAGAATAATCACACTATAGGACCTAGAAATTTGAAAATACTTGAAAAACGTGGAAAATGAGAAAATCACACTGCAGGACCCAAAATATGCCGAGAAATCCTGAAATACGTGAAAATTAAAAATTCACACTATGGGACCCAGAATATGGCAAGAAAACCTGAAAAAGAAGAAAATTAAAAACTCACAATGAAGGACACCAAATATGGCGAGAATACCTGATAAAAGTGGAAAATGAGAAAATCACACTGTATTACCCAGAATATGGTGAGAAATACTGAAAAACGTGGAAAATTAAAAATTCACACTGAAGGACCCAAATATGGTGAGAAAACCTGAAAAAGGTTGAAAATGAGAAAATCACACTGTAGGACCCAGAAATACGAAAAAAACTTGAAAAACTTGGAAAATGAGAAAATCACACTGAAGGACCCAGAATATGCTGAGAAACCATGAAAAACGTGAAAATTAAAAATTCACACTATCGCACCCAGAATATGGTGAGAAACCCAGAAAAAAGTAGAAAATTAAAAACTCACAGTGAAGGATCCCAAATATGGCAAGAAAACTAGAAATAGGTGGAAAAGTAGAAAATCACACTGTAGGCCCCAGAATAACTAAAAAACCTGAAAAACGTGGAAAATGAAAAAATCACACTGCAGGACCCAGAATGTGCCGAGAAACCCTGAAAAACGTGAAAATTAAAAATTCACACTGTTGGACCCAATATATGGCAAGAAATCATGAAAAAAGTGGAAAATGAGAAAATCACACTGTAGGACCCTGAATATGGTGAGAAATACTGAAATTCGTGGAAAAATTAAAAATTCACACTGAAGGACCTGGAAAATGGCAAGAAAACCTGAAAAACGTGGAAATGAAAAAATCACACTGCAGGACCCTGAATTTGACGAAAAAACCTGAAAAACTTGGAAAATTATAAATTCACAGTGAATGACCCGGAATATGGCTAGAAAACCTGTAAACGAGGAAAATTAAAAACTCACACTGAAGGACCCAGAATATGGCCAGAAAACCTGAAAAACAAGGAAAATTAAAAACTCACACTGAAGGATCCAGAATATGGCGAGAAAACCTGAAAAACAAGGAAAATTAAAAACTCACACTGAAGAACCCAGATTATGGTGAGAAAACCTGAAAAAGGTGTAAATTGAGAATAATCCCACTGTAGGCCCCAAAATTGCGAAAAAACTTGAAAAAGGTTCTAAATGAAAAAAATCACCCTGTAGAACCCAGAATATGGCGAGAAACCCTGAAAAACGTGGAAAATTAAAAATAAACGCTGTAGGACCCAGAATATGGCGAAAAACCCTGAAAAAAGTAGAAAATTAAAAACTCACACTGAAGGACCCAGAATATGGCAAGAAACCCTGAAAAAAGTACAAAACTAAAAACTGACAGTGAAGTATCCCAAATATAGCGAGAAAACCTGAAAAAGGTGGAAAATGAGAAAATCACACTATAGGACCCAGAATTACGAAAAAACTTGAAAAACGTGGAAAATTAGAAAATAACACTGCAGGACCCAGAATATGCCTAGAAACCCTGAAAAACGTGAAAATTATAAATTCACACTATTGCACCCAGAATATGGTGAGAAACCCTGAAAAAAGTAGAAAATTTAAAACTCACAGTGAAGGATCCCAAATATGGCAAGAAAACTAGAAATAGGTGGAAAAGTAGAAAATCACACTGTAGGACCAGAATAACTATAAAACTTGAAAAACGTGGAAAATGAAAAAATCACACAGCAGGACCCAGAATGTGCCAAGAAACCCTGAAAAACGTGAAAATTAAAAATTCACACTGTTGGACCCAATATATGGCAAGAAACCATGAAAAAAGTGGAAAATGAGAAAATCACACTGTATTACCAAGAATATGGTGAGAAATACTGAAATTCGTGGAAAAATTAAAATTCACACTGAAGGACCCAGAATATGACAAGAAAAGCTAAAAACAAGGAAAATTAAAAACTCACACTGAAGGACCCAGAATATGGCGAGAAAACCTGAAAAAGGTAAAAAAATGAGAATAATCATACTGTAGGACCCAGAATTGCGAAAAAACTTGAAAAACATCGAAAATTAGAAAATCACACTGTAGGACCCAGAATATGCCGAGAAACCCTGAAAAATTAGAAATGTAAAAACTCATACTGAAGGACCCCAAATATGGCGAGAAAACCTGAAAAAGGTGGAAAATGAGAAAATCACACTGCAGGAACCAGAATATGCCGAGAAACCTTGATAAAGCTGAAAATTAAAAATTCACATTATCAGTCCCAGAATATGGCGAGAAACCATGAAAAAAAGTAGAAAATTAAAAATTCACACTGTAGGACCCAGAATATGACCGAAAAAAAAAACAGAAAAACTTGGAAAACAATATATTCACACTGAAGGACCCGGAATATGGCGAGAAAAACTGAAAATGTGGAATATTAAAAATACACGCTGTAGGACCCAGAACATGGCGAGAAACCCTGAAAAAAGGAGAAAATTAAAAACTCACACTGAAGGAACCCAAATATGACGAGAAAACCTGAAAAAAGTGGAAAATGAGAAAATCACACTGTAGTACCCAGAATTACGAAAAAACTTGAAAAACGTGAAAAAGAGAAAATCACACTGCAGGACACAGAATATTACGAGAAACCCTGAAAAACGTGAAAATTAAAAATTCACACTTCAGACAGAGAATATAGGAGAAAACATGAAAACAGAGGAAAATTAAAATTCACACTGTATTACCCAGAATATGGCGAGAAAACCTGAAAATAGAAGAACATTATAAACTCGCACTGAAGGACCCCAAATATGGCAAGAAAACCTGAAAAAGGTGGAAAATGAGAAATTCACACTGTAGGACCCAGAATTAGAAAAAAACTTGAAAAACGTGGAAAATGAGAAAAACACACTGCACGACACAAAATATGCCTAGAAAGCCTGAAAAACATGAAAATTAAAAATTCACACTGTCTAACACAGAATATGGCGAGAAAACATGAAAAAAGTGGAAAATTAAAAATTCACACTGTATTACCCAGAATATTCTGAGAAATATTGAAAAACGAGGAAAATTAAAAATTCACACTGAAGGACCCAGAATATGACCAAAAAACCAGAAAAACTTGGAAAACAAAATATTCACGCTGCAGGACCCGGATATGGCAAGAAAAACTGAAAATGTGGAATATTAAAAATACACCAGAAATATGGCAATAAAACCTGAAAAACTTGGAAATGAGAAAATCACACTGTTGGATCCAGAATATGACGAAAAAAACTGAAAAATGTGGAAAATTAAAAACTCACACTGAAGGACCCAGAATATCTCGAGAAAACCTGAAAAAGGTGGAAAATGACAACGTCACAATGTAGGATCCAGAATTGTGAAAAAAGTTGAAAAATGTCGAAAATGAGAAAATCACACTGTAGGACCCAGAATATGACGAAAAAACCTGAAAAACGTGGAAAATTAAAAAAAAAAACCACGATGTAAGACACAGAATATGTCAAGAAACCCTGAAAAATTAGAAAATTAAAAACTCACACTGAAGGACCCCAAAATGGTGAGAAAACCTGAAAAAAGTAGAAAATTTAAAATTCATACTGAAGGACCCCGCATATGGCGAGAACACCTGAAAAAGTTGGAAAATGATAATAATCACACTGTAGTACCCAGAATTGCGAAAAAACTTGAAAATCGTCGAAAATGAGAAAATCAAAGTGTAGGACCCAGAATATGCCTAGAAACCCGGAAAACTTGGAAAATTAATAGTACACGCTGTAGGACCCAGAATATAGCCAGAAACCCTGAAAAAAAGTAGAAAATTACAAACTCACACGGAAGGACCCCATACATGGCAAAAAAACCTGAAAAAGGTGGAAAATGAGAATAATCACACTGTAGGACCCAGAATTACGAAAAAACTTAAAAAGGATAAAAAAAAAAGAAAGACCAGGCAGGACTGCCATTTGCATGTTCATAGGGGAAACCTGGAGAGAGAGCAGTCTAACCTCAGCAGGTTGCTTCCCTCTTGATAGTAGCTCAGAGTGTAATCCTGCAAGACAGGCAAATCACTGATTTCAAGGACTGCCTGGTTCAGGACAGCCAATGCTATGAAGAGAAAGGAGCTATGTAGTGAAAACAAAGCAAGGAAACACTAACCAGGAAAAAGAATAGACAGTGTAGCTTGTGATAAGGTACCAACAAGAGAAAGCCTTCTGTTACCACGTACAAACACAAGAAGCCTTGCACCCTTCCGCCCAGGTTATTACCACTGGTTATGACCACAAGTCTTGGGCTCTTATGTCTATAGGAAGCACCTGTCTGTGCCTTTAAGTACCATTGATAGTTCAGGGCTATAATTCATCTGTAACAAGCAACAGTGGTAAGAACCTGCAGCCTTTGAAAACAACTCTTTTTTTAAAAAAGCAGGGGACACAACTGAGCTGTAGAGCTCCTCAAGTTCAGCCTTATTACTTGGTAGGGAAACAGCCTCAGTGTCCAGAGCTGAGGTCTCACAGGCAAACTGCTGCAATTTTTGAGTACCATCTAGAGAGAGAAAAGATATGATGTGGTTGCTTAATTTATCTATTTTATTATTTCTATTTGTTGTTTTGTGTTGTTTTATTTGGTTTTAGATAAGGCCTCAGTCTGTAGCTCTGGCTGACCCAGGACTGACTACATGTGTTAATTAGGGTTTCACAGCTGAGAACAGACACCAAGAGCAAGGTAAGACTTAGAAAACCTGACATTCAGGGGTGGCTCAAGCTCTTAATGAGAGCACTCGGGAGGCAGAGGCAGTCAGTTTCTGAGTTCAAGGCCAGCCTGGTGAAAGAAAGACAGACAGACAGATCAGTAAAATAAAAGCCAGAACCTTCTCTGCTTTTGTTTTCTTTTGCCTCGAGGTAGGGTTTCTCTTGGTGTAGCCCAGGCAGTATGTTCTGTCTCAAACTCACAGAGGTCCTCTCTGCCTGCCTGCCTTTGCCACCCACACAGCCTGGCAGAAGCCAGAATCTCTTTTTCCCTCTTATTTATATATATATTTGTTTGTTTGTTTGTTTGCTTGCTTGCTTGCTTGTTTGTTGTTATTATTACTATTAGTTTTCAATGTAAGTGTGTGTGTGTGTGTGTGTGTGTGTGTTCTATCTGCTGCCTATATGACTACATGCCAGAAGAGGGCACCATAACCTAGAACAAGTCACCATGCAACTCCTGAGAATTCATGTAAAAAAAGGAAATTCTAATCACATAGAAGGTAGATATCTGTGAGGCTGTCAGAGTGCTTTTTAAGGCTTACTATAAATAATAAAAATTGTGTGTCTTTTACCAAACAACAGAAGGGAAAGGAGGTGGTGTGCCTGCATGTCTGTTGTCTGCATGTCTAACTCCTTGTTCTGTCACTCGGTTGAACATTGACACATTGACCTCACCATGCTGAAAGGCGACAGGTGGATGGCGGCCATCTTGTCTGCTGACTGACCACCCTTCTCAAGATGGAGGTGGCTAGCCGCCACGAGACCTATTGTTCCAGGTTGCTTCTGTTTCTTCCCCTTCTTTCCCAGCTACTAGTGGAATAGAACTTAACTGAATCCAGTGCAGAAGGGTCAGGAATCACTGAAAAGCCACCAGCAGCCATGGCCACATGTTTTTCTCTTGCTTTTTGTCTATTACTTCTTTATTATGTTTAGGAGGGAGGGGCGTTCAAGACAGTGTTTCTTTGTGTAGCCCTGGGTGTCTTGGAACTCACTCTGTAGACCAGGATGGCCTGGAATGCAGAAATCTGCCGGCCTCTGCCTGCCAAGTGCTGGGATTAAAGGGGTGCTCCACCACACCCGGCTTCCTTGTTTTTTTCTAAGAATCCGTGGGAAATATGGTTTCTTTAATCTGTGTACCCTAGACTAACACACACATGCACACACACAGGGAGTGAGAGAGAAAGATAAGGAGGAATGACATGAATTTTAGGAAAAAGAGATATTAATGGATTAATATTACTTATATTCATACATATATACAAACATACACAGAATTAGAGTAGAGCTGAGGCAATTGTGGAACACACCTTTAGCCTCAGGCAGATTTCTGCATTCAAGGTCACCCTGGCTTACAGAGGGAGTTCCAAGTCAGCCAAGGCTGCACAGAGAATCCCGTTCTGAGAAATAAATAATAATTGAAAGAAAGAAAGAAAGAAAGAAAGAAAGAAAGAAAGAAAGAAAGAAAGAAAGAAAGAGAATAAAAAGTTTTTTAAAATTAAGAAAAAAAATTACCAGATTAACATCAAGCACACACAGCAATGGCTGTCTTCAGGTGTATCCTATTCTCGAGTCTTATTTCCGACCTAAGAGCTGGGCTGAGCTGCCTCATTATGTAATTGCAAACCTTCCTTGGTTTGTCTTTTCCATTTCTAAGACTAACAGACCTTTTTCTATTTAGAGAATATGCTCATGACAGTCCTTTAGATATAGTAAATATAACTGTTGCTCATAGAACTTGTTTTCTAGGAATTTTTAAAGGTAAATGGCAGAGTTTATTTATAAAAAATATTTTGCATTAATTTATTTGTGTAAGTGATGAAGCTCAGGTCTTCAAACTCGTCAGGAGGTATGATTACCTCCCCTCTCTCTCACCCCCTCTCTCTCCTCTCTCTCAATGATCTATTTTATTTTTAGTGTAAGGGTGTTTTGAATGTGTATGCTGTACCCACAGACTCCAGAACAGAGTACTAGATCCCCTGGAACTGGAGATGGGCCACGATATATATACTGATATTTGAGCCCAGGTTCTCTGGTAGAGGAGACAATGCTCTTAATTGTTGAGTCCTCTCTGTAGCCCCATCTTTCATTATTTTTTTTGAGTATATGTGAGACTGTGTTTATATACATCATATGCAGACAATAAGAATGATTTAGATTCTTCAGAATCTGACACCCTCTTCTGGAGTGTCTAAAGATAGCTACAGCATACTTTAATATAATAAATAAATAAATCTTTTAAAAGAAAAGGAAAAGAAAAAAAGAAAGACCAGGCCTGCCATATGCATGTTCATAGAGGAAACTGGAAGAGCCCCAATCTAACCTCAGCAGGGTGCTTCCTTCTGGATGGTAGCTCACAGTTTCATCCCAGCAAGACAGGCAAATCACTGAGTTCAAGGACAGTAAGGTTCAGGACCACCAAGGTTAGGAAGGGAAAGGGGCTATGTAGAGAATACAAACCGACAAAACAACAACAAGGAAAAAGAAATGAAAGTGTAACTTGGGGTAGGGTACCAACAAGAGAAAGCCTTCTGTTACCACTTACAAACACCAGTAGCCTTGCACCCTTCTGCCCAGGTCCCTGTCTTCCTTTCTAGGAATTCTTAGGATGCCAGGGGGTGGGGGAATCCAGATTAACTTTTTAATAACAAAGACTTGGCCTTTTATGTCTATAGGAAGCCAGTCTCAGTGCCTTTAACTACCACTGAAAGTTCAGGGCTATGACTCAACTGTAACAAGCAACATTGCTAAGAACCTGCAGCCTTTGAAAACAACTTTTTTTTTTTAAAGTGGGGGACACAACTCAGCAGTAGAACCCCTCAGGTTCAGCCCTAATATTTGTTAGGGAAACAGCCTCAAAGTTCAGAGCTGAGGTCTCATGGGTGAACTGCTTCAAGCTCTGAGTATCATCTAAAGAAAGAAAAGATATCATGTGGTTGCTTAATTTATTTATTTTATTATTTCTATTTTTTTTTTGTTTTGTTTTAGATAATGCCTCACTCTGTAGCTATGGCTGACCTAGGACTGACTACATGTCTTAATTAGGGTTTCACAGCTGAGAAACAGACACCATACCAATGTAAGAGTTAGAAAACCCAACATTCAGTGGTGGCTCGAGCTCTTAATGAGAGCACTCTGGAGGCAGAGGCAGTCAGTTTCTGAGTTCAAGGCCAGCCTGGTTAAAAACAGGGTCAGGCAGGCAGGGCTAGGCTAGGCAGGGCAGGGCTAGGTTAGGCAGGGCTAGGCTAAGCAGGGCTAGGCTAAACAGGGCTAGGCAGGGCAGGGCAGGGCAGGGCAGGGCAGGGCTAGGCTAGACTAGGCTAGGCAGGGAAGGGCTGGCTAGGCAGGGCAGGGCTAGGCAGGGAAGGGCTGTGCTAGGCAGGGCTAGGCAGGGCTTGGCAAGGCAGGGCTAGGGAGGGCTGGGCTAGGCAGGGCTATGGAGGGCTGGGCTAGGCAGGCCTAGGCTAGGCTAGGCAAGGCAGGGCCATATTCTGAGTCCCATAGTGTGAATTTTTAAATTTCACGATTTTCAGGGTTTCTCGGAATATTCTGGGTCCTGCAGTGTGATTTTCTCATTTTCCAAGATTTTCAAGTTTTTCCATTATTCTGGGTCCTTCAGTGTGATTTTCTCATTTTCCACCTTTTTCAGGTTTTCTCGCCATATTCGTGGTCCTTCAGTGTGAGTTCTTAATTTTCTACTTTTTTCAGGGTTTCTCGCCATATTCTGGGTCCTACAGAGTATATTTTTAAATTTGCAAGTTTTTCTGTGTTTCTCGGCATATTCTGGGTCCTACAGTGTGATTTTCTCATTTTCCACTTTTTTCAATTATTTTTGCATTACTGTGTCCTACAGTATGATTTTCTCATTTTCCACAGTTTTCTGGTTTTCTCGCTATATTTGGGGTCCTTCAGTATGAGTTTTTAATTTTCTACTGTTTATAGGGTTTCTCGCCATATTCTGGGTCCTAAGAATATATTTTCAATTTTCCACATTTTTCAGGGTTTCTCGGCATATTCTGGGTCCTACTTTGTGATTTTCACATTTTCCACTTTTTTCAATTTTTTTCGCATTACTATGTCCTACAGTATGATTTTCGTATTTTACACCTTTTTCAGGTTTTCTCGATATATTTGGGGTCCTTCAGTGTGAGTTTTTAATTTTCTACTTTTTTCAGGGTTTCTCGCCATATTCTGGGTCCTACAGCGTGTATCTTTAATTTTCTACTTTTTTCAGGTTTTCTCGCCATATTCTGGGTCCTTCAGTGTGAGTTTTTAATTTTACTCGTTTTTCAGATTTTCTCGCCATATTCCAGGTCCTTCGGTGTGAATTTTTAATTTTCTACGTTTCCATGATTTTTAGTCATATTCTGGCTCCTACAGTATGATTTTCTCATTTCCACCTTTTTAGGTTTTCTTGCCGTATTCCAGGTCCTTTATTGTGAATTTTTAATTTTCCATGTTTTTCAATATTTCTCCCAATATTCTGCGTAATACAGTGTGATTTTTTAATTTTCCACTTTTTTCATGGTTTCTGGCCATAATCGAATTTTTCCAGTGTTTTTATCGCCATATTCTAGGTATTAGAGTATGATTTTCTCATTTTTTGATCCTTTCATGGTTTGTCACCATATTTCAGGTCCTACAGTGTGATTTTCTCATTTTTCGACTTTTTCAAGGTTTATCACCATATTCCAGGTCCTACAGTGTGATTTTCTCATTATTCGACTATACAGGGTTTCTCACCATATTCCAGGTCCTAAATTGTGATTTTCTCATTTTTAGACTTTTTAGGGGTTTCTACCATATTCCAGGTCCTACTATCTGATTTTCTCATTTTCCACATTTTTTCAGGATTTCTTGCCATATTCCAGGCCTTCAATGTGATTTTTAATTATCCACGTTTTTCAGCGTTTCTCGCCATAGTCCAGGTCCTTCAGTGCGATTTTCTCATTTTCCACATTTTTCAGGATTTCTTGCCATATTCCCGCCCCCTGTTTGAATAATTAATTATCCACGTTTTTCAGGGTTTCTCGCCATATTCTGGGACCTACAGTTTGATTTACTCATTTTTCCACTTTTCCAGGGTTTCTCACCATATTCCAGGTCCTACACTGTGATTTTCTCATTTTCCACATTTTTCAGGATTTCTTGCCATATTCCAGTCCTTTAGTGTGATTTTTTAATTATCCACGGTTTTTTTTTTTTTTTTTTTTTGGTCTCTCTCCATATTCCAAGTCCTTCAGTATGAGACCTTAATTTTCGGCATTTTTCAGGGTTTATCGCCATATTCCAGGTACTACAGTATGATTTTCTCATTTTTCGAGTTTTCCCGGGTTTCTCACCATATTCCAGGTCCTACAATGTGATTTTCTCATTATTCGACTATACAGGGTTTCTCATCATATTCCAGGTACTAGATATGATTTTCTCATTTTTCGACTTCTTCAGGGTTTCTCAACATTTTCCAGGTTCTACAGTGTGATTTTCTCATTTTCCACATTTTTCAGGATTTCTTGCCATATTCCAGGCCTTCAGTGTTATTTTTTAATTATCCACGTTTTTATAGTTACTCGCCATATTCCAGGTCCTACAGTGTGATTTTTCCTTTTCAACGATTTTCAGGTTTTCTTGCCCTATTCCTGGTCCTACAGGGTAAGTTTTTAATTTTCCACATTTTTCGGGGTTTCTTGCGATATTCTAGGTACTTCAGTATGACTTCTCATTTTTCCCCTCCTTCTGGGTTTCTAGACACATTCCAGGTCCATCAGTGTGATTTTCTCATTTTCCACCTTTTTCTGGGTTTCTCTCCATTTTCCAGGTCTGAGAGTGTGAGTTTCTCATTTTCCAAGTTTTTCAGGGTTTCTCGCCATATTCCAGGTCATTCACTGTTTGATTTTAATTTTCCACATTTTTCAGAATTTCTTGTCATATTCCAAGTCCTAGAGTGTGAGTTTTTAAATTTCCAACTTTTTCAGGGTTTCTTGCCATATTCCATGTCCTACAGTACGAGTTTTTAATTTTCCACGTTTTTCATGGTTTTCTTCATATTCCAGATCCTACAGTATGATTTACTCATTTTTAATGATTTTCAGTTTTCTTCCCATATTCCAGATCCTACAGTGTGAGTTTTTAATTGTCCACGTGTTTCAGGGTTTCTTGGCATATTCCAGATTCTACAGTGTGATTTTCACATTTTCTGTGATTTTTCAGGTTTTCTTGCCATATTCCCAGTCCTATAGCATAAGTTTTCAATTTCCCATGTTTGTCAAGGTTTCTCGACATATTCTAAGTCCTATAGTTTGAGTTTCTCATTTTTCGGTGTTTCTAGCCTTATACCAGGTCCTGCAGTGTTATTTTCTCATTTTCCACCTTTTTCTGGGTTTCTTGCCATATTCCAGATCCTACAGAGTGAGTTTCCTATTTTCCACATTTCATGTTTTCTCAACATATTCCAGATTCAACTGTGTGAGTTTATAATTTTCCACGTTTTTCAGGGTTTCTCAGCATATTCCAGATCCTACATTGTGAGTTTTTTATTTTCGACGTTTTTCAGGGTTTATCGCCATATTCAAGGTCTACAGTGTGATTTTCTCATATTTGATGATTTTCAATTTTTCTTTCCATATTACAGTTCCTACAGTGTTAGTTTTTATGTTTCTCGTTTTTTAGGGTTTCTCTGTCACTGTGCTCAACTGTGGTTTTACAATGCTCCACTGTGATGTCCCACTTCTCTACGCTGTTGTCACCCTGCTCTAATGTGATCTCACAGTGCTCCACTGTGGTGTCACAGTGCTCCACTTCATTGTCACCATGCTCCACTTTGGTGTCACAGTATGCCACTGTGGTATCACAGTTCTCCACTCTGGTGTCACAATGCTCCACTGTGGTGTCACATGCTCCACTGTGTTGTCAGAGTTCTCCACTGTAGTTTCATTGTGGTTCACTGTGGGGAGACAGTGCTGCACTGTGGTATCACAGTGGTCCACTGTTGTGTCACAGTGCTCACTGTGGTTTATCAGTGCTCTACTGTGGTATCACAGTGCTCCACTGTCATGTCACAGTGCTCCACTCTACTGTCACCGTGCTGCTCTGTGTTGTCACAGTGCTCCATTGTGGTGTCACACTGCTACACTATTGTGTCACAGTGTTCCACCTTTCTGACACAGTTCTCCACAGTGATGTAAGTGTGCTCCCCTCACTGTCACAGTGCTACACTGTCGTAACACAGTGCTCAACTGTCATGTCACAATGCTCCACTCTGATGCCACAGTGGTCCACTGTGCTGTCACAGTGGTCCACTGTGCTGTCACAGTGCTTCACTCTAGTGTCACAGTGCTCCACTCTCGGGTCACAGTACTCCACTCTGCTGTCACAGTGCTCCACAGTGGTGTCACAGTGCTTTTCAGTGCTTTACAGTGATGTCAGAGTGTTCCACTCTGATGTTGCACTGCTCTACTCTGTTGTCACACTCCTCCACTGTGGTGTCATTGTGCTCCTCTGTGGTGTCACAGTGCTCCTCTTCGTTGTCACAGTGCTCCACGGTGCTGTCACCCTACTCCTCTGTGCTGTCACATTTCTTCACTGTGGTGTCACAATGCTCCACTGTGGTGTCACATTCTCCACTGTGGTTTCATATGCTCCAGAATGTTGTCATATACTCTAAAGATGCCTCAACACAGAACAAAGATACCTGCACCAATGTGTTCACTGAACCCTAATTTTTAATAACCATGAGCTGGAAACAACCCAGATGTCCCTCTATGGAAGAATTCTTACAGAAACTGTGGTACATTTACACAATGGAATACTACTCAGATATTAAAAAATGATCGCATCATAAACGTTGTAGGCACATGGATGGAACTAGAAAATATTTTCTTGAGTGAGGTAACCCAAATCCAAAAGGCCTTGCATGGTATGTACTCACCGATAAGTGGATTTTAGCCCAAAAGCTCAGAACACCCATGCCACAACTAAAAGTCAAATGAAGTTTTACAAGAAGTGAGACCAAAGTGTCGGTTATTCAAACCTACTTAGAAGAGGTAACAAAATAATCATGGCAGGCAGAGGAAGGGGGGGGTATCAGGGTGGGAGAGAGAAAGGGAGGGGAAGAAAGAAGGAAGGACAGGGTCAGGTATGGGAAGAGACAGGAGAGACGTCTAGAGGGCCAGGAGAATGAATAGGAATAATAGCAGCGGGGTTTGGGGAACTAGGAGATGCACTAGAAATTCCCAGATGCCAGGAATACAAGAGGTTCCCAGAACTCAATGGCATAACAACAGCTGAAATACAGGGGAGATGGAGCCTGAAGGGACTACATCCAGGAGATGGACATGGGACTCTGTTGAGGGATGGGGACACCCACCCATTTAAAAAAAATACCGAAAATTGTCTCTGTCTAAAGGAAATTTAGGGACAAAAATGGAGCAGAGACTGAAGGAAAGGCCATCCAGAGACTATAGCACTGTATTCTACCCACAGACACAAAACCCCAACACTACTGCTGATGCCAAGATGTGCTTACAGACAGGAGCCTTGTATGTCTGTGTATCCTCTGAGAGCCTCTGTCAGCAACTGACTAAGACAGATGGAGAAACTCACAGAAACTATTGGACTGAGTGTGGGGACCCCAATGGAAAAATTAGGGGAAGGGCTGAAGGAGCTGAAGGGGATGGCAACCCCACAGGACGAACAACAGTATCAATTAACCAGACCCCTCAGAGCTTCCAGGGAGTAATCTACCAACTAAAGGAGTATACATGGGCGGGTTCATGACTAAAAATACTTATGTAGCAGAGAACTAACTTGTCTGGCGTCAGTGGGAGGGGTGGCACTTGGTCCTGTTGAGGCTTGATACCCCAGAGAAGGGGATACTAGAGGGATTAGATGGGAGTGGCTGGGTGGGAAGGGGGAAAAGTTGGGCCTCAGGGATGGGAGAGCAGGAGGGGGATAACACTTGAAATATAAACAAGTGAAATGATTAATACATTTTAAAGGGTGGAGGGGTTGAGATCATCCTTGGTTGTGTATTGGATGTGAAGCCTGCCTGGGAAAATTGGAGGAGAAGTGGAGAGGGAAAGAAAGAGCAAGGGGCAGAGAAATCAAGTCCATCTTGAGCTGTGTGCCAAGATGCTCTCTAGAAGACAATCGATTAAGAAAATAGAACAGAGCCTGTTGGCTCCAGCTTAGACTCTATTACTGCCTTTGACCTCCTCTCCCTTCCTCCTCCAGGTTGATGACTCTGTGGTTTAAAGCCAGCTGATACTCTAGTCAGAACACAAACACCTGGAGCAGTATTCTTAGGGGTAATTCTTCACAAACCATGCCAATAGCCACTCTGCACTCTTCAGTGCAACAGAAGGAAGGAGGATGGGAGTAAGGAGGAGACAGTGGAAGGAAATAGAAAAAGATGGAAGGACAAAGGAAAGAAAGGAGAGTCACTAACAAGACATACATTATCAAAGACACAGTGAGAAACTAGTCCATTTCCCAGAATAGAGCGAAGTAAAACTAGCTTTACCAAAACAATTATTTGGTGTCAATTTATTGATTTCCTTAGTTGTTTACTAAAGTGTTGCTTGCACTCTGTTTGCAGAGCCCAGCTTCACTTGCTACCTGAACCAGAGAGGCCTAAAGAGCCAGGTGAGGCAGTGGCCCAGTGCCCTTCCCAGCTTGCTGACTGATGCCAGCACTTAAACACTAGCTTGTCCACCCTACCTTATGGTTTTAAAGTATAAAATGAAATTACAAAGACTTGCAGGAGCTGTCTTGACTTCGGTCCACCTTTGACATCTCTCTTCCACTCTCAGTTTTTTCCGTGTGCTTATTCCAGGAAGGTTCTCCCAACAATCGCTGTTCTTGGACTCAAATATCTGTTGTTTTTTTTTTTTCTTTCAGAGTCCTCCCTAAATCACAGACCAATTTGCTGGAGCCCAAATCATAGTCCAACAGCAGTCTTTTTCCCACCTTGAAAGAATGTTAGAAGTCACAGAACTGGCTCTTATTCTTAAATAGAAATTCAAACCGAAGATCACCCATTAATTGACCGGGTTAATTCACTAAAATTATTATTCTCCCTGGACCCTCCCAGGTCCCCAATCATTATTTCAGTCCACAGTCACTGTCAGACAAGCAACCTCTCTTCTTTTGGCCTTCCTGCTCATCCATCTCCTAGTCTGTTTTCTGCTTCCCTCTCTAGTCGAGGGAAGTAAAAGACTTTCGCACTGATAGGAGCTGATCCATCACAGCTTGTTTTATTTAAAAAACAAAAATAAACCCTCTCCCGGGTTTTATCAGCCATGTACACCCGAATAGACTAAATTTGCCTTTGTGAGGTTGTTACTAAAAACATGAAGTGACATGGATATCACTAACTCCTGTATGGGCAGTACTTCGGAGGCTAGGTTAAGGAGATTACAAAGTCAGCCTGGGAACCAGCCATGGGGCCGGGGTTGTGGGGGCAGTGGACAAAAGAGATAAATGTATTTAGTTCTTCCCTTATTAATGACCTCTTCTTTCAGCTAACACCTACTTTTGCCTCATCTAAAAGTAGCTAACAGTTACTTTTGCCTATTAGCTAAGCGCATGAAAGTGATGCTGAGAGAGAAGTTGGGGCAGCCCCCTACTGAAAAGGGAAAGAGCTCAGCTGATTCTGTAAGGCTGGATAGAAGAAATCAGGGCCTTCTCTGCATCCCACACGTACAGTCGCAGGACTGAATGCCACCTTGGAAGCCTGGCCACTGTTCAGGACCTTGAAGATTTCGCCGGGAGCCTCGAAGAGTAGACACCAGAACACCAGAGGTATCAGGGTTTGAATCAAGCCTCCCACCCCGGAGAGATGCCCCAAGCAACTCCTTAGAGGAGTCCCTCTCTTCTTTCATGGTATCTGGCAGTTTACCCAGTGTTGAAAATTCGGCAGAATCTGAGGCTTGTTCGGTTAAGTGCACACTTCGCCTTCCAGCTCACAGAAACCTAGAAGGACTCATTCCTCCTACTTGCATCTATTCATTCTCTACACAGGAATCCACCTTGTGATTTCAAAACACTGAGCTGGGAGACCCAGGCTCAGTCAGGACTCTACAGAGGCCAGAGGGCTGACTGTGGTTCTTGGAGTATGTTTCCTATCCGAACTGCAAGGAGTTCTTAAATGTAAAAATCCTTTGCCTTTTTATGGAGATTATGGAAAAAAGGGAAGTTCCAAGGCAGATTACCAAAGCTGAGACCCTAGCCAGGTTTGGCAGCACCTCTCCTTTCTTTGATCTGAGCACCAGGGGACCTGAAAAATGCTAGTCCAGCAAATCTGAAGAGGTCAAAGGCTCTTGACTACATTTTGGGTCCTGTGGGTTGGACCCAAGCAAACTAGTGATGATTAAAGGCCAGTGATCAGGAACCAGATTTGCACTTAAGGGCTACTGGCAAATTTCAAAGCGGTTTTTATTTGCCAGCCACATGTCTTGCAGCTAGTCTCACAATCCTGTTTTAGCTATTTGTGTTTCTTCTCATGTAGCTCAAGGTATGTCAAATACACTAAAGACCTGACTAGAAGCTGGTGCATCTCAGAGGCCTGCTCCAGTTCTCCCTGATTTGCCAGAGCAGCTGGATTGATTTTTTTTAATTCCAACATTTTCCAATATTTGTATCCTTCAGGCTAATTTGAATAATGCCAGCAATTCTTGGTGGACATTTTGAGTTATGAGCTGATGCTGTAGCTCATCTAATTGCTTGCCTAAGCCTGGGTTCCAACCTGAACACCAGATTAATACACATGCCTATCTTTCCAGCACACAAGAAGTGAAGGCATGAAGATTAGAAATGCAGCTATTCTTGACATTGTCAGGAGCAGCCTAAGGTAAAGGAACAAGACTCTGCCTAAAACAGAAAACAAGGTCCAAAGAAACCAACCAAAAATACCACTTTGGGTACTTACGAATTTCCATTTTCATTTGTTTAGTCATACCTTCTAAGGAGCCAAGGTTGACTTTTAATCCTCAGGTTTTGATTGGCAAAAGAAGAGGACTGGTCCAAGATTTGAACCTAGGAAAATCCTATCAGAACCTAAGCCAGAATCTTCTAGGGGTAGGACCAACAAGCCTTAAAGAGAAGCTCCAGCTAGTCTTTCTAAGAGGGATATATTGGAATCCTCTGGTTGAATTCAGTAAACACCAAAAGAATTGAGTTTCAGATCTACCTGAAAAGGGTAATCCAAGACTACCCAGTGCCCCAATTGCTTGAGAATGTCAAAACAAGTGTAGAGTCTGTAACACTTGCACCCACTTCAATTTAGTACACCCAGTGCTGCTTCAAGCAGAGCAAAAGACCCACCAAATGCTCCCTACCTCCAGTTCTAATGTCAGAGATACAGAAAGCAGAACCCCAACCATGGGGCACTCCTGTGAAGTGCCAGCATTGTCTCCAGTCGAGACCCAACTAAAATAACATCTCGTCCAACTTTGGGCTCAAACCAACGACCCTGAGATTAATAATCTCGTGCTCTAACGACTTTGCTAGATGGTGAACTGTTCTTTAGATTAGAAGTTTACTAATTGTGACCACCACTGGGTAAGCATCCCCAGAGCAAATCCTTGGTGAGCACCTGCTCTGTTGGCATATCATAGAAATACAATGCAGACAGGCAAAGCCATGGCTGGCACTGGAGGAGCATGGTTAAACCTGTTTCCATCGCTGTAGCAGGTCTTTGCACATCTGATCAGTATTTGCTTACTAAACTGTATATTGGCCTCAACCGACATCTGTGTTGTCCTCTGTTTCCTCCAAACTGAATGTAATCTAAATGTAAGGAATGTCTCCTGTGAGTCTGGCACCCTGATTTTGTTGTTAACAGACATAGCGTGTCAAGTCTGAGCCTAGGTGGCACAGGATCTGGGAGCTGACGTAGGGTGGCCATAGAGGCCAACAGGTCAGTCAAGGGAATCCAACTAGAGCTCAAATGACTAACCTAGATGTCAGTAGGGTTAAGTTGGGGATACTAGTGAGGGTCCAACCAATCCAGGGGTACGGATCTGAGCCAAAGGAGACTCAGGCAATGTCCTATCCACACCCACCCTCGGGGATTCTCCTAGGTCCTTTTCTGTCAGAGTGCCAGGAATCTGGTTCTTACCTATGCCTCTGGAATGGGACCTATCACACTGCACTCAGAATACCAGATGCTTCCATTGAAGCATCAAGAACACAGAGCAATGTCTGTCTGTCTTCAGATGTATCCTATCCTCTAGTCCTATTTCCAAATTAAGGGCTTGGCTGAGCTGCCTCATTATGTAATTGCAAACCTTCCTAATAGTGGAAGGAAGAGGCACAAAAGACCAGCATAGGAAGGAACCAATCATCACCTCCCTGCAACCCCAACTTAAAGGGGTTCACGTGTGACTTTCCCAAGTTTGGACCAATCTCCACTGCCATGCAACACTGTAGCCTCTTGTAGTTTTAAATGTTCACTTACTGTATGCTTTTATATGAAGAAAGACTTGGTTTCTGTTTTCCATTTCTAAGATTACCAGACCTTTTTCTGTTCAGAGAATATGCTCATGACTATCCTTTAGATACAGTAAATATAACTGTTGCTCATAGAACTTACTTGTTTTCATGATATTTTTAAGGGTAAATGGCAGAGTTTGTTTAAAAAAATATTTTGCAGTAAATTATTTGTGTGAGTGATGAAGCTCTGATTTTTCAAACCTGTCAAGAGGTAAGATGACCTCCCCTCTCTCTCTCTCTCAAAAGCCCTCTTTCCTCTCTCTCAATGATGTATTTTATTTTTAGTGTAAGGGTGTTTGCATGTGTATACTGTGCCCACAGAAGCCAGAACAGAGTATCAGATCCCCTGGAACTGGCGATGGGCCACCATATAATTGCTGGTAGTTGAGCCCGGGTTCTCTGGAAGAGGAGACAATGCTGTTAATTGTTGAGCCCTTTCAGTGGCCCCACCCATCTTTAAATATTTAGAAGTATATGTGAGGCTGTGTTTATGTACATCATATGCAGACCATAAGAGGGATTTAGATTCTCCAGAATCTGACACCCTCTTCTGGAGTGTCTGAAGACAGCTACAGTGTCCTTATATCAAATAAATACATAAATAAATAAATAAATAAACATTTTTTAAAAAGGATAAAAAAAAGAAAGACCAGGTAGGACTGCCATTTACATGTTCATAGGGGAAACCTGGAGAGACAGCAGTCTAACCTCAGCAGGTTGCTTCCCTCTGGATGGTAGCTCAGAGTGTAATCCCGTCAAGACAGGCAAATCACTGATTTCAAGGACTGCCTGGTTCAGGACAGCCAATGCTATGAAGAGGAAGGAGCTATGTAGTGAAAACAAAGCAAGGAAACACTAACCAGGAAAAAGAATAGACAGTGTAGCTTGTGATAGGGTACCAACAAGAGAAAGCCTTCTGTTACCACTTACAAACAGAAGAAGCCTTGCACCCTTCTGCCGAGGTTATTATCACT
Organism: Mus caroli; assembly: GCF_978045245.1. Taxonomy (NCBI): domain Eukaryota; kingdom Metazoa; phylum Chordata; class Mammalia; order Rodentia; family Muridae; genus Mus; species Mus caroli. The sequence goes on along the minus strand of NW_028227292.1, from coordinate 704,984 downwards.
GGTTATGACCACAAGACTTCTGCTCTTATGTCTATAGGAAGCACCTGTCTGTGCCTTTAAGTACCATTGAAAGTTCAGGGCTATAATTCATCTGTAACAAGCAACAGTGGTAAGAACCTGCAGCCTTTGAAAACAACTCTTTTTTTAAAAAAGCAGGGGACACAACTGAGCTGTAGAGCTCCTCAAGTTCAGCCCTATTACTTGGTAGGGAAACAGCCTCAGTGTCCAGAGCTGAGGTCTCACAGGCAAACTGCTGCAATTTTTGAGTACCATCTAGAGAGAGAAAAGATATGATGTGGTTGCTTAATTTATGTATTTTATTATTTCTATTTGTTGTTTTGTTTTGTTTTATTTGGTTTTAGATAAGGCCTCAGTCTGTAGCTCTTGCTGACCCAGGACTGACTACATGTGTTAATTAGGGTTTCACAGCTGAGAACAGACAGCAAGAGCAAGGTAAGACTTAGAAAACCCGACATTCAGGGGTGGCTCAAGCTCTTAATGAGAGCACTCGGGAGGCAGAGGCAGTCAGTTTCTGAGTTCGAGGCCAGCCTGGTGAAAGAACGACAGACAGACAGATCAGTAAAATAAAAGCCAGAACCTTCTCTGCTTTTGTTTTCTTTTTTCTTGAGGTAGGGTTTCTCTTGGTGTAGCCCAGGCAGTCTGTTCTGGAACTATCAGTGTAGGCTTGGGTAGCCTCAAACTCACAGAGGTCCTCTCTGCCTGCCTGCCTTTGCCACCCACACAGCCTGGCAGAAGCCAGAATCTCTTTTTCCCTCTTATTTATATATATATTTGTTTGTTTGTTTGTTTGCTTGCTTGCTTGCTTGTTTGTTTGTTGTTATTATAACTATTAGTTCTCAATGTAAGTGTGTGTGTGTGTGTGCTCTATCTGCTGCCTATATGACTACATGCCAGAAGAGGGCACCATAACCTAGGACAAGTCACCATGCAACTCCTGAGAATTAATTTAAAAAAAAACGGAAATTCTAATCACATAGAAGGTAGATATCAGCGAGGCTGTCAGAGTGCTTTTTAAGGCTTACTGTAAATAATAAAAATTGTGTGTCTTTTACCAAACAACAGAAGGGAAGGGAGGTGGTGTGCCTGCATGTCTGTTGTCTGCATGTCTAATTCCTTGTTCTGTCACTCGGTTGAACATTGGCACATTGACCTCACCATGCTGAAAGGCGACATGTGGATGGCAGCCATCTTGTCTGCTGACTGACCACCCTTCTCAAGATGGAGGTGGCTTGCTGTCACGAGACCTATTGTTCCAGGTTGCTTCTGTTTCTTCCCCTTCTTTCCCAGCTACTAGTGGAATAGAACTTAACTGAATCCAGTGCAGAAGGGTGAGGAGTCACTGAAAAGCCACCAGCAGCCATGGCCACATGTTTTTCTCTTGCTTTTTGTCTATTACTTCTTTATTATTTTTAGGAGGGAGAGGCGTTCAAGACAGTGTTTCTTTGTGTAGCCCTGGGTGTCTTGGAACTCACTCTGTAGACCAGGATGGCCTGGAATGCAGAAATCTGCCGGCCTCTGCCTGCCAAGTGCTGGGATTAAAGGGGTGCTCCACCACACCCGGCTTCCTTGTTTTTTTCTAAGAATCCGTGGGAAATATGGTTTCTTTAATCTGTGTACCCTAGACTAACACACACATGCACACACACAGGGAGTGAGAGAGAAAGATAAGGAGGAATGACATGAATTTTAGGAAAAAGTGATATTAATGGATTAATATTACTTCTATTCATACATATATACATACATACACAGAATTAGAGTAGAGCTGAGGCAATTGTGGAACACAACTTTAGCCTCAGGCAGATTTCTGCATTCAAGGTCACCCTGGCTTACAGAGGGAGTTCCAAGTCAGCCAGGGCTGCACAGAGAAACCCGTTCTGAGAAAAAAATAATAATTGAAAGAAAAAAGAAAAAAGAAAAAAGAAAGAAAGAAAGAAAGAAAGAAAGAAAGAAAGAAAGAAAGAAAGAAAGAAAGAAAGAAAGAAAGAGGATAAAAAGTTTTGAAAAATTAAGAAAAAAAAATTACCAGATTACCATCAAGCACACACAGCAATGGCTTTCTTCAGGTGTATCCTTTCAGCCTCCAAAACAAAAAGCAATGGCTGTCTGTCTTCAGGTGTATCCTATTCTCGAGACTTATTTCCAACCTAAGAGCTGGGCTGAGCTGCCTCATCATGTAATTGCAAACCTTCCTTGGTTTGTCTTTTCCATTTCTAAGACTAACAGACCTTTTTCTATTTAGAGAATATGCTCAAGACTGTCCTTTAGATATAGTAAATATAACTGTTGCTCATAGAACTTGTTTTCTAGGAATTTGTAAAGGTAAATGGCAGAGTTTATTTATAAAAAATAATTTGCATTTATTTATTTGTGTAAGTGATGAAGCTCAGGTCTTCAAACTCGTCAGGAGGTATGATTACCTCCCCTCTCTCTCACCCCCTCTCTCTCCTCTCTCTCAATGATCTATTTTATTTTTAGTGTAAGGGTGTTTTGCATGTGTATGCTGTGCCCACAGACTCCAGAACAGAGTATTAGATCCCCTGGAACTGGAGATGGGCCACCATATATATACTGGCAATTGAGCCCAGGTTCTCTGGAAGAGGAGACAATGCTCTTAATTGTTGAGCCCTCTCTGTAGCCCCATCTTACATTATTTTTTTTTTGAGTATATGTGAGGCTGTGTTTATATACATCATATGGAGACAATAAGAATGATTTAGATTCTTCAGCATCTGACACACTCTTCTGGAGTGTCTGAAGATAGCTACAGCATACTTAAATATAATAAATAAATAAATCTTTAAAAAGAAAAGGAAAAGAAAAAAAGAAAGACCAGGCCTGCCATATGCATGTTCATAGAGGAAACTGGAAGAGACCCCAATCTCACCTAAGCAGGGTGCTTCCTTCTGGATGGTAGCTCACAGTTTCATCCCAGCAAGACAGGCAAATCACTGAGTTCAAGGATAGTAAGGTTCAGGACCACCAAGGTTAGGAAGGGAAAGGGGCTATGTAGAGAATACAAACCAACAAAACAACAACAAGGAAAAAGAAGTGACAGTGTAACTTGGGGTAGGGTACCAACAAGAGAAAACCTTCTGTTACCACTTACAAACACCAGTAGCCTTGCACCCTTCTGCCCAGGTCCCTGTCTTCCTTTCTAGGAATTCTTAGGATGCCAGGGGGTGTGGGAATCCAGATTAACTTTTTAATAACAAAGACTTGGCCTTTTATGTCTATAGGAAGCCAGTCTCAGTGCCTTTAACTACCACTGAATGTTCAGGGCTGTTTCTCAACTGTAACAAGCAACAGTGCTAAGAACCTGCAGCCTTTGAAAACAACTTTTTTTAAAAGTGGGGGACACAACTCAGCAGTAGAACCCCTCAGGTTCAGCCCTAATACTTGTTAGGGAAACAGCCTCAATGTCCATAGCTGAGGTCTCATGGGTTAACTGCTTCAAGCTCTGAGTATCATCTAAAGAAAGAAAAGATATCATGTGGTTGCATAATTTATTTATTTTATTATTTCTATTTTTTTTTTGTTTTGTTTTGTTTTGTTTTAGATAATGCCTCACTCTGTAGCTACAGCTGACCTAGGACTGACTACATGTCTTAATTAGGGTTTCACAGCTGAGAAACAGACACCATACCAATGTAAGAGTTAGAAAACCCAAAAGTCAGTGGTGGCTCGAGCTCTTAATGAGAACACTCTGGAGGCAGAGGCAGTCAGTTTCTGAGTTTGAGGCCAGCCTGGTTAAAAACAGGGTCAGGCAGGGCAGGGCTAGGCTAGGCAGTGCAGGGCTAGGTTAGGCAGGTCTAGGCTAAGCAGGGCTAGGCAGGGCAGTGCAGGGGAGGGCTAGGCTATGCTAGACTAGGCTAGGCAGGGAAGGGCTGGGCTAGGCTGGGCTAGGCTAGTCTAGGCAAGGCAGGGCCATATTCTGGGTCCCATAGTGTGAATTTTTAAATTTCTCGATTTTCAGGGTTTCTGGGAATATTCTGGTTCCTGCAGTGTGATTTTCTCATTTTCCAAGATTTTCAAGTTTTTCCGTTATTCTAGGTCCTTCAGGGTGATTTTCTCATTTTCCACCTTTTTCAGGTTTTCTTGCCATATTCGGGGTCCTTCAGTGTGAGTTTATAATTTTCTACTTTTTTTCAGGGTTTCTCACCATATTCTGGGTCCTACAGAGTATATTTTTAAATTTCCCCCTTTTTTCAGGGTTTCTCAGCATATTCTGGGTCCTACAGTATGATTTTCTCATTTTCCACATTTTTCAATTTTTTTCGCATTACTGTGTCCTACAGTATGATTTTTTCATTTTCGACCTTTTTCAGGTTTTCTCGATATATTTGGGGTCCTTCAGTGTCAGTTTTTAATTTTCTCCTTTTATCAGGGTTTCTTGCCATATTCTGTGTCCTACAGCGTGTATTTTAAATTTTCTACTTTTTTCAGGTTTTCTCGCCATATTCAGGGTCCTTCAGGGTGAGTTTTTATATTTCTACTTTTTTCAGGGTTTCTTGCCATATTTTGGGTCCTACAGAGTGTATTTTTAATTTTCCACGTTTTTCAGGGTTTCTCGGCATATACAGGTTCGTACAGTGTGATTTCCTCATTTTCCACTTTTTTCAATTTTCTTCACATTACTGTATCCTACAATATGATTTTCTCATTTTCCACCGTTTTCAGGTTTTCTCGCTATATTTGGGGTCCTTCAGTGTGAGTTTTTAATTTTTTATTTTTTTCAGGTTTTCTGGCCATATTCTGGGTCCTTCAGTGTGAGTTTTTAATTTTACTCATTTTTCAGGTTTTCTCGCCATATTCCAGGTCCTTCGGTGTGAATTATTAATTTTCCACGTTTCCAGGATTTTTAGTCATATTCTGGGTCCGACAGTATGATTTTCTCATTTCCACGTTTTTCAGGTTTTCTTGCCATATTCCAGGTCCGTCAGTGTAAATTTTTAATTTTCCACATTTTTTCATTATTTCTCGCCATATTCTGCGTAATACAGTGTGAATTTTTAATTTTCCACTTTTTTCATGGATTCTCGCCATATTCTGTGTCCCACAGTGTGAATTTTTAATTTTCACGTTTTTCAGGGTTTCTTGGCATATTCTGGGTTCTGCAGAGTGATTTTCTCATTTTCCACTTATTTAGGTTTTCTCCCCATATTTGGGGTCCTTCTGTGTGAGTTTTTTTTTTTTTTTTAAAGATTTATTTATTATATGTAAGTACACTGTAGCTGTCTTCAGACACTCCAGAAGAGGGCGCCAGATCTCGTTACAGATGGTTGTGAGCCACCATGTGGTTGCTGGGATTTGAACTCTGGACCTTCGGAAGAGCAGTCGGGTGCTCTTACCCACTGAGCCATCTCACCAGCCCCCTGTGTGAGTTTTTAATTTTCTAGTTTTTTCAGGTTTTCTCGCCATATTCTGGGTCCTTCAGTGTGAGTTTTTAATTTTCCTCGTTTTTCATGTTTTCTCGCCATATTCAGGGTCCTTCAGTGTAAATTTTTAATTTTCCATGTTTTTCAGGTTTTTTCGTCATATTCTGGGTCTTACAGTGTGATTTTCTCATTTCCACCTTTTTCAGGTTTTCTTGCCATATTCCAGGTCCTTCAGTATGAATTTTGAATTTTCTAATTTTTTCATGGTTTCTAGCCATAATCGAGATTTTTCAGTGTTTTTATCACCATATTCTAGGTATTACAGTATGATTTTCTCATTTTTCGATCCTTTCATGGTTTGTCACCATATTTCAGGTCCTATAACGTGATTTTCTCATTTTTCGACTTTTTCAAGGTTTATCACCATATTCCAGGTCCTACAGTGTGATTTTCTCATTTTCCACATTTTTCAGGATTTCTCGCCATATTCCAGTTCTTCAGTGTGAGTTTTTAATTATCCATGTTTTTTAGGGTTTCTCGCCATATTCCAGGTACTACAGTGTGATTTTCTCATTATTTGACTATACAGGGTTTCTCACCCTATTCCAAGTCCTACAGTGTTCTCTTCTTTTTTTCCCTATTTTTCAGGATTTCTCACCCTATTCCAGGTCCTTCAGTGTGAGTTTTTAATTTTCCAAGATTTTCACTGTTTCTTGGCATATTCCAGGTCCTTCAGAGTGAGTTTTTAATTTTCGACATTTTTCATGGTTAATCGCCATATTCTAGGTACTACAGAACGATTTTCTCATTTTTCGACGTTTTCAGGGTTTCTCACCAGATTCCAGGTCCTATAGTATGATTTTCTAATTTTTCGAGTTTTTCAGGGTTTCTCACCATATTCCAGGACCTACAGTGTGATTTTCTCATTATTTGACTATACAGGGTTTCTCACCATATTCCAGGTCCTACTGTGTGATTATCTCATTTTTAGACTTTTTAGGGGTTTCTACCATATTCCAGGTCTTACTATCTGATTTTCTCATTTTCCACATTTTTCAGGATTTCTTGCCATATTCCAGGCATTCAATGTGATTTTTAATTATCCACGTTTTTCTGGGTTTCTTGCCATATTCCAGGTCCTTCAGTGTGATTTTCTCATTTTCCACATTTTTCAGGATGTCTTGCCATATTCCAGCCCCGTATTTGAATAATTTAATATCCACGTTTTTCAGGGTTTCTCGCCATATTCTGGGACATACAGTTTGATTTACTCATTTTTCGACTTTTCCAGGGTTTCTCACCATATTCCAGGTCCTACACTGTGATTTTCTCATTTTCCTCATTTTTCAGGATTTCTTTCCATATTCCAGTCCTTTAATGTGATTGTTTAATTATCCACGTTTGTTTTTTTTTTGTTTTGTTTTTGTTTTTGTTTTTTTTCTTGTTTTTTTTTTTTTTTTTTTTTTTTTTTTTTTTTTTTTTGTCTCTTGCCATATTCCTAGTCCTTCAGTATGAGACCATAATTTTAGGCATTTTCAGGGTTATCGATATATTCCAGGTCCTTCAGTGTGAGTTTTTAATTTTCTATGTTTTTCAGGGTTTATTGCCATATTCAAGGTACTACAGTATGATTTTCTCATTTTTCGACTTTTTCAGGGTTTCTCACCATATTCCAGGTCCTACAATGTGATTTTCTCATTATTCGACTATACAGGGTTTCTCACCATATTCCAGGTACTAGATATGATTTTATTATTTTCGACTTCTTCGGGGTTTCTCAACATTTTCCAGGTTCTACAGTGTGATTTTCTCATTTTTCGACTTATTAAAGTTTTCTCACCATATTCCAGGTCCTATAGTGTGATTTTCTCATTTTCCACATTTTTCAGGATTTCTTGCCATATTCCAGGCCTTCAGTGTGATTTTTTAATTATCCACGTTTTTATAGTTACTGACCACATTCCAGGTCCTACAGTATGATTTTTCCTTTTCAACGATTTTCAGGTTTTCTTGCCCTATTCCTGTTCCTACAGGGTAAGTTTTTAATTTTCCACATTTTTCGGGGTTTCTCGCGATATTCTAGGTACTTCAGTATGATTTCCCATTTTTCCCCTCTTTCTGGGTTTCTAGACACATTCCAGGTCCATCAGTGTGATTTTCTCATTTTCCACCTTTTTCTGGGATTCTCTCCATTTTCCAGGTCCTAGAGTGTGAGTTTCTCATTTTCCACGTTTTTCAGGGTTTCTCGCCATATACCAGGTCATTCACTGTTTGATTTTAATTTTCCACATTTTTCAGAGTTTCCTGTCATATTCCAAGTCCTAGAGTGTGAGTTTTTAAATTTCTAACTTTTTCAGGGTTTCTTGCCATATTCCATATCCTACAGTGCGAGTTTTTAATTTTCCACGTTTTTCATGGTTTTCTTCCTATTCCAGATCCTACAGTATGATTTTCTCATTTTTCATGATTTTCAGTTTTCTTCCCATATTCCAGATCCTACAGTGTGACTTTTTTATTTTCCATGTTTTTCAGGGTTTCTTTCCATATTCCAGGTCCTATAGTGTGAGTTTCTCATTTTCAACGTTTTTCAGAGATTTTCGCCATATTATAGGTCCTGCAGTTTGAGTTCCTCATTTTCCACGTTTTTCAGGTCTTTTCAGCATATTCCAGGTTCTGCAGTTTGAATTTCTCATTTTCCATGTTTTTCATTTTTTCTTGCCATATTCCATATCCTACAGTGTGATTTTCCCATTTTTCATGATTTTCAGGTTTTCTTGCCATATACCAAATCCTAGAGTGTGAGTTTTTAATTTTCCAACTTTTTCAGGTTTTCTTGCCATAAACCATGTCCTACAATGTGAGTTTCTCATTTTCCACGTTTTTCAGGTTTTCTCTCCATATTCCTGTTCCTACAATGTTAGTTTTTAATTTTCCACGTTTTTCAGGGTTTCTTGCCATATTCCAGGTCCTTCAGTGTGATTTTCTCATTTTCCACATTTTTCAGGATTTCTTGCCATATTCCAGCCCCCTGTTTGAATAATTAATTATCCACGTTTTTCAGGGTTTCTCGCCATATTCTGGGACCTACAGTTTGATTTACTCATTTTTCGACTTTTCCAGGTTTTCTCACCATATTCCAGGTCCTACACTGTGATTTTCTCATTTTCCACATTTTTCAGGATTTCTTGCCATATTCCAGTCCTTTAGTGTGATTTTTTAATTATCCACTTTTTTTTTTTTTTTTTTTTTTTTTGGTCTCTCGCCATATTCCTAGTCCTTCAGTATGAAACCTTAATTTTCGGCATTTTTCAGGGTTTATCGCCATATTCCAGGTCCTTCAGTGTGAGTTTTTAATTTTCTATGTTTTTCAGGGTTTATCACCATATTCCAGGTACTACCGTATGATTTTCTCATTTTTCGACTTTTTCAGGGTTTCTCACCATATTCCAGGTCCTACAATGTGATTTTCTCATTATTCGACTATACAGTGTTTCTCACCATATTCCAGGTACTAGATATGATTTTCTCATTTTTCGACTTCTTCAGGGTTTCTCAACATTTTCCAGGTTCTACAGTGTGATTTTCTCATTTTCCGACTTATTCAAGTTTTCTCACCATATTCCAGGTCCTACAGTGTGATTTTCTCATTTTCCACATTTTTCAGGATTTCTTGCCATATTCCAGGCCTTCAGTGTGATTTTTTAATTATCCATGTTTTTATAGTTACTCACCATATTCCAGGTCCTACAGTGTGATTTTTCCTTTTCAACGATTTTCAGGTTTTCTTTCCCTATTCCTGGTCCTACAGGGTAAGTTTTTAATTTTCCACATTTTTCAGTGTTTCTCACGATATTCTAGATACTTCAGTATGATTTCCCATTTTTCCTCTCTTTCTGGGTTTCTAGACACATTCCAGGTCCATCAGTGTGACTTTCTCATTTTACACCTTTTTCTGGGTTTCTCTCCATTTTCCAGGTCCTAGAGTGTGAGTTTCTCATTTTCCACGTTTTTCAGTGTTTCTCGCCATATTCCAGGTCATTCACTGTTTGATTTTATTTTTCCACATTTTTCAGAGTTTCTTGTCATATTCCAAGTCCTAGAGTGTGAGTTTTTAAATTTCCAACTTTTTCAGGGTTTCTTGCCATATTCCATGTCCTACAGTGCGAGTTTTTAATTTTCCACGTTTTTCATGGTTTTCTTCCTATTCCAGATCCTACAGTATGATTTTCTCATTTTTCATGATTTTCAGGTTTCTTCCCATATTTCAGATCCTACAGTGTGAGTTTTTTTATTTTCCATGTTTTCAGGATTTCTTTCCATACTCTAGGTCCTATAGTGTGAGTTTCTCATTTTCAACGTTTTTCAGAGTTTTTCGCCATATTATAGGTCCTGCAGTTTGAGTTGCTCATTTTCCATGTTTTTCAGGTTTTCTCTCCATATTCCTGTTCCTACAATGTTAGTTTTTAATTTTCCACGTTTTTCAGGGTTTCTTGCCATATTCCAGGTCCTGGAGTTTGAATTTCTTACTTTCCACGTTTTTCAGTGTTTCTTGCCATATTCTAGGTCCTACAGTGAGATTTGATCATTTTTCATGATTTTCAGGTTTTCTCGCCACATCCCAGGTCCTTCAGTGTGAGTTTTTAATTTTCCACGTTTTTCTGAGTTTCTTGCCATATTCCATATCCTACCATTTGAGTTTCTTATTGTTCACATTATTCAGGGGTTCTTGCCATATTCTAGGTACTGCAGTGTGATTGTCTCATTTTTCATTATTTTTAGGTTTTTTAATTATCTGATTCTTTCAGGTTTTCTCCCCATATTCTAAGTCCTGCTGTGTGATTTTGTCATTTTCCAACTTTTCTGGGTTTCTCGCCATATTCCAAGTCCTGCAGTTTGATTTTGTCATTTTCCACCTCTTTCAGGGTTTCTTGCCACATTCCAGGTCCTCCAGTGTGAGTTTCTCCTTTTCCCCGTTTTATAGGGAATCTTGCCATATTCCAGGTCCTAGAGTGTGAGTTTTTAATTTTCCACGTTTTTCAGGATTTCTCACAATATTCCAGGTCCTACAGTGTGATTCTCTCATTTTCCACAATTTTAAGGTTTTCTTTCCATATTCCAGTTCTTATAGTTTGAGTTTCTCATTTTTCACATTTTTCAGTTCTTCTCACCATATTCCAGGTCCTAGAGTGTGAGTTTTTAATTTTCCACGTGTTTCAGTATTTCTTGCCATATTCCAGATTCTACAGTGTGATTTTCTCATTTTCTGTGATTTTTCAGGTTTTCTTGCCATATTCCCTCTCCTATAGTATAAGTTTTCAATTTCCCATGTTTGTCAAGGTTTCTCGACATATTCCAAGTCCTATAGTTTGAGTTTCTCATTTTTCGGTGTTTCTAGCCATATACCAGGTGCTGCAGTGTTATTTTCTCATTTTCCACCTTTTTCTGGGTTTCTTGCCATATTCCAGGTCCTACAGAGTGAGTTTCTTATTTTCCACCTTTTTCAGGTTTTCTCAACATATTCCAGATCCAACCGTGTGAGTTTTTAATTTTCCACGTTTTTCAGAGTTTCTCAGCATATTCCAGGTCCTACAGTTTGGGTTTCTCATTTTCCAAGTCTTTCAGTGTTTCTCTCCATATTCCAGGTCCCACAGTGTGATTTTCTCATTTTTCATACTTTGCAGGTTATTGGGTGTGAGTTTTTTATTTTCAATTTTTTTCAGGTTTTCCTGCCATATTCCATGTCCTACAGTTTGATTTTCTCATTTTTCAGGATTTTGAAGTTTTCTTGTCATATTTTATGTCCTACACTGTTAGTTTTTTTTCCACTTTTTAAAGGTTTTCTTACTATATTCCAAGTCCTACAGTGTCATTTGCTCATTTTCCACGTTTATCAGGGTTTCTCACCATATTCCATGTCCTACAGGTTTAATTTTTAATTGTCCACATTTTTCAGAGTTTTTCACCATATCCCAGTTCCTACAGTTTTAATTTCCATTTTCCATGTTTTTTAGAGTTTCTCGCCATATTCCAGGACCTACAGTGTGATTTTTTAATTTTCCACGTGTTTCAGGATTTTTTGCCATATTCCAGTTTCTACAGTTTGATTTTCTCATTGTTCATGATTTTCAGGATTTCTTGCCATATTCCCAGTCCTATAGTGTAAGTTTTCAATTTTCCATGTTTGTCAAGGTTTCTCAACATATTCTAAGTCCTATAGTTTGAGTTTCTCATTTTTCAGTTTTTCTAGACTTATACCAGGTCCTGCAGTGTTATTTTCTAATTTTCTTTTTTTTTAAAGATTTATTTATTTATTATATGTAAGTACACTGTAGCTGTCCTCAGACACTCCAGAACAGGGAGCCAGATCTCGTTATGGATGGTTGTGAGCCACCATAATTTCTTGCCATGTCCCTGGTCCTACACTGTTATATTTTTATTTCCCATGTTCTTCAGGTTTTCTCGCCATATTCCAGGTCCTACAGTGTGAGTTTTTAATTTCTACGTTTTTCAAGGTTTCTCTCCATATTCCAGGTCCTACAGTGTGATTTTCTCATTTTCAATGAATTTCTGTTTTCTTGCTATATTCCAGGTCCTACAGGGTAAGTTTTTAATTTTTCACGTTTTTCAGGGTTTCTTGCGATATTCCAGGTACTGCATTATGATTTTCTCATTTTTCCCCTCTTTCTGGGTTTCTAGACACATTCCAGGTCCTACAGTGTGGTTGTCTCATTTTCCACCTTTTTCCGGGTTTCTTCCCATATTCCAGGTCCTACAGCGTGAGTTTCTCATTTTCAACGTTTTTTTTTTCAGTGTTTCTTGCCATATTCCAGGTCCTACAGTGTTTGTTTTTAAATTTCCACGTTTTTCAGGGTTTCTCGTCATATTTCTGTTCCTACCGTTTGAGTTTATCATTTTTTACATTTTTCAGTATTTGTCGCCATATAATTGGTCGTAGAGTGTAAGTTTTTAAATTTCCACTGTTTTTCAGGGTTTCTCACAATATTCCAAGTCCTACATTGTGAGTTTTTTATTTTCGACGTTTTTCAGGGTTTATCGCCATATTCAAGGTCTACAGTGTGATTTTCTCATATTTGATGCTTTTCACTTTTTCTTTCCATATTTCAGTTCCTACAGTGTTATTTTTTATGTTTCACGTTTTTTAGGGTTTCTCTGTCACTGTGCTCAACTGTGGTTTTACAATGCTCCACTGTGATGTCCCACTTCTCTACGCTGTTGTCACCCTGCTCTAATGTGATCTCACAGTGCTCAACTGTGGTGTCACAGTGCTCCACTTCTTTGTCACAATGCTCCACTTTGGTGTCACAGTATGCCACTGTGGTATCAGATTTCTCATCTCTGGTGTCACAATGCTCCACTGTGGTGTCACATGCTCCACTGTGTTGTCAGAGTTCTCCACTGTAGTTTCATTGTGGTTCACTGTGGGGAGACAGTGCTGCACTGTGGTATCACAGTGGTCCACTGTTGTGTCACAGTGCTCACTGTGGTTTATCAGTGCTCTACTGTGGTATCACAGTGCTCCACTGTCATGTCACAGTGCTCCACTCTACTGTCACCGTGCTTCTCTGTGTTGTCACAGTGCTACACTGTGGTGTCACACTGCTACACTATTGTGTCACAGTGTTCCACCTTTCTGACACAGTTCTCCACAGTGATGTAAGTGTGCTCCCCTCACTGTCACACTGCTGCACTGTCGTGTCACAGGGCTCAACTGTCATGTCACAATGCTCCACTCTGATGCCACAGTGGTCCACTGTGCTGTCACAGTGGTCCACTGTGCTGTCACAGTGGTCCACTGTGCTGTCACAGTGCTTCACTCTAGTGTCACAGTGCTCCACTCTCGGGTCACAGTACTCCACTCTGCTGTCACAGTGCTCCACAGTGGTGTCACAGTGCTTTACAGTGCTTTACAGTGATGTCAGAGTGTTCCACTCTGATGTTGCACTGCTCTACTCTGTTGTCACACTCCTCCACTGTGGTGTCATTGTGCTCCTCTGTGGTGTCACAGTGCTCCTCTTCGTTGTCACAGTGCTCCACGGTGCTGTCACCCTACTCCTCTGTGGTGTCACATTTCTCCATTGTGGTGTCACATTCTCCACTGTGGTTTCACATGCTCCAGTGTGTTGTCATATACTCTAAAGATGCTCCAACACAGAACAAAGATACCTGCACCAATGTGTTCACTGAACCCTAATTTTTAATAACCATGAGCTAGAAACAACCCAGATGTCCTCTATGGAAGAATTGTTACAGAAACTGTGGTATATTTACACAATGGAATACTACTCAGATATTAAAAAATGATCGCATCATAAACGTTGTAGGCACATGGATGGAACTAGAAAATATTTTCTTGAGTGAGGTAATCCAAATCCAAAAAACCTTGCATGGTATGTACTCAACGATAAGTGGATTTTAGCCCAAAAGCTCAGAATACCCATGCAACAACTAAAAGTCAAATGAAGTTTTACAAGAAGTGAGACCAAAGTGTCGGTTCTTCAAACCTACTTATAAGAGGTAACAAAATAATCATGGCAGGCTGAGGAAGGGGGTATCAGGGTGGGAGACAGAAAGGGAGGGGAAGAAAGAAGGAAGGACAGGGTCAGGTATTGGAAGAGACAGGAGAGACGTCTAGAGGACCAGGAGAATGAATAGGAATAAGTAGCAGCGGGGTTTGGGGAACTAGGAGATGCACTAGAAATTCCCAGATGCCAGGAATTCAAGAGGTTCCCAGAACTCAATGGGATAACAACAGCTGAAATACAGGGGAGTGCTACGCCCCGGTCGAGTCAACTGGACAAGCCGAGAGGCTTAAAAGTCACTCATGAGGCAAAGAGTTTCAAAGAAGCTCTCCTCCTGGAGTCTAGCGTTCCCTAACCATACAGTAATTTTTCATTCCCGAGTTTCATTCTCGAGTTAGTCTAGTGTATGGATCCACGTGCTCTCTTTCAATATTTTCTTATCATAAGTGCCTTTTAAGATTGAATTCTGTCATAGCTAAACCAGTGTTCCAACAGTCCTAGTTCGTCCTTAGCAAGACCTTGGGCTTGGATTTCAGTACTGCCCCTGGTATTACACTAAAAGTTAGGTCACTGCCCTTCACAGGAAACTACCATCACCTAGGAAGAAAGAAGTTTCTGACCGTAGGGGAAACCAGAATAGATGCTTAGTATTATAGCTGAGTTACACCTATTTACAGGAATTTACTATGGTTTAGGAAGCAGATCGGGCTGTGGTTTTAGAGTATTGCATTATTCATGAGATGGTTAGCTAGAACTGAACTCCCTAGTTAGAACCATGATTTGGGTGTGAAACCCCTTGCCCTAGGAGTGAAAAGTTCTCACCCCAGGATTCTAAGACTATAGCTGACCTTAGATAGGGCTAACTTTGTCTCAATTATTTTACTGCCCAGTTCCTTCAGATCTTTGTGTGTTCATTCCTCTGTTCTGTGTAAGAATCATTAAGCATCCAGTTACCTCATTTGTACCTTGCGGGTATGTCACCCAACTTCTTTATTGTCTTCTGTATAAAAAGTCTGAAGCTCGAATTGTAAAATTACATTCAGATTATACACACGAACTCTCCTGTGTGTGTCTGTTTGTCACTCGCTCATCTATGCTTTACCCACCTACGACGAGAGACCCCGTTCCACACAGACACAGGGACCCAGAGGGTCTGCGGCAGGGGAGATGGAGCCTGAAGGGACTATATCCAGGAGATGGACATGGGACTCAGTTGAGGGATGGGGACACCCACCCATTTAAAAAAAATACCGTAAATTGTCTCTGTCTAAAGGAAATTTAGGGACAAAAATGGAGCAGAGACTGAAGGAAAGGCCATCCAGAGACTATAGCACTGTATTCTACCCACAGACACAAAACCCCAACACTACGGCTGATGCCAAGATGTGCTTACAGAGAGGAGCCTTGTATGTCTGTGTATCCTCTGAGAGCCTCTGTCAGCAACTGACTAAGACAGATGGAGAAACTCACAGAAACTATTGGACTGAGTGTGGGGACCCCAATGGAAAAATTAGGGAAAGGGCTGAAGGAGCTGAAGGGGATGGCAACCCCACAGGACGAACAACAGTATCAATTAACCAGACCCCTCAGAGCTCCCAGTGAGTAATCTACCAACTAAAGGAGTATACATGGGCGGGTTCATGACTAGAAATACTTATGTAGCAGAGAACTACCTTGTCTGGCATCAGTGGGAGGGGTGGCACTTGGTCCTGTTGAGGCTTGATACCCCAGAGAAGGGGGATAATAGAGGGATTAGGTGGGAGTGGCTGGGTGGGGAGGGGGAAAAGTTGGGCCTCAGGGAGGGGAGAGCAGGAGGGGGATAATACTTGAAATATAAACAAGTGAAATGATTAATACATTTTAAAGGGTGGAGGGGTTGAGAATATCCTTGGTTGTGTATTGGATGTGAAGCCTGCCTGGGAAAATGGGAGGAGAAGTGGAGAGGGAAAGAAAGAGCAAGGGGCAGAGAAATCAAGTCCATCTTGAGCTGTGTGCCAAGATGCTGTCTAGAAGTCAATTGATTAAGAAAATAGAACAGAGTCTGTTGGCTCCAGCTTAGACTCTATTGCTGCCTTTGACCTCCTCTCCCTTCCTCCTCCAGGTTGATGACTCAGTGGTTTAAGTCCAGCTGATACTCTAGCCAGAACACAAACACCTGGAGCAGTACTCTTAGGGGTAATTCTTCACAAACCATGCCAATAGCCACTCTGCACTCTTCAGTGCAACAGAAGGAAGGAGGATGGTAGTAAGGAGGAGACGGTGGAAGGAAATAGAAAAAGATGGAAGGACAAAGGAAAGAAAGGAGAGTCACTAACAAGACATATGTTATCAAAGACACAGTGAGTGACCAGTCCAATTCCCAGAATATAGTGAAGTAAAACTAGCTTTACCAAAACAATTATTTGGTGTCAATTTATTGATTTCCTTAGTTGTTTACTAAAGTGTTGCTTGCACTCTGTTTGCAGAGCCCAGCTTCACTTGCTACCTGAACCAGAGAGGCCTAAAGAGCCAGGTGAGGCAGTGGCCCAGTGCCCTTCCCAGCCTGCTGACTGATGCCAGCACTTAAACACTAGCTTGTCCACCCTACCTTATGGTTTTAAAGTATAAAATGAAATTACAAAGACTTGCAGGAGCTGTCTTGGCTTCGGTCCACCTTTGACATCCCTCTTCCACTCTCAGTTGTTTCCGTGTGCTTATTCCAGGAAGGTTCTCCCAACAATCGCTGTTCTTGGACTCAAAGTATCAGTTTTTTTTTTTTTCTTTCTTTCAGAGCGCTCCCTAAATCACAGACCAATTTGCTGGAGCCCAAATCATAGTACAACAGCAGTCTTTTTCCCACCTTGAAAGAATGTTAGAAGTCACAGAACTGGCTCTTATTCTTAAATAGAAATTCAAACCATAGATCACCCATTAATTAACTGGGTTAATTCACTAAAATTATTATTCTCCCTGGACCCTCCCAGGTCCCCAATCATTATTTCAGTCCACAGTCACTGTCAGACAAGCAACCTCTCTTCTTTTGGCCTTCCTGCTCATCCATCTCCTAGTCTGTTTTCTGCTTCCCTCTCTAGTCGAGGGAAGTAAAAGACTTTCGCACTGATAGGAGCTGATCCATCACAGCTTGTTTTATTTAAAAAAACAAAAATAAACCCTCTCCCAGGTTTTATCAGCCATGTAGACCAGAATAGACTATATTTGCCTTTGTGAGGTTGTTACTAAAAACATGAAGTGACATGGATATCACTCACTCCTGTTTGGGCAGTACTTCGGAGGCTAGGTTAAGGAGATTTCAAAGTCAGACTGGGAACCAGCCAGGGGGCCGGGGTTGTGGGGGCAGTGGACAAAAGGGATAAATGTATTTAGTTCTTCCCTTATTAATGACCTCTTCTTTCAGCTAACACATACTTTTGCCTCATCTAAAAGTAGCTAACAGTTACTTTTGCCTATTAGCTAAGCGCATGAAAGTGAAGCTGAGAGAGAAGTTGGGGCAGCCCCGTACTGAAAAAGGAAAGAGCTCAGCTGATTCTGTAAGGCTGGATAGAAGAAATCAGGGCCTTCTCTGCATCCCACACGTACAGTCGCAGGATTGAATGCCACCTTGGAATCCTGGCCACTGTTCAGGACCTTGAAGATTTCCCCGGGAGCCTCTAAGTGTAGACACCAGAGCACCAGAGGTATCAGGGTTAGAATCAAGCCTCCCACCCTGGAGAGATGCCCGAAGTGACTCCTTAGAGGAGTCCCTCTCTTCTTTCATGGTATCTGGCAGTTTACCCAGTGTTGAAAATTCGGCAGAATCTGAGGCTTGTTCGGTTAAGTGCACACTTCGCCTTCCAGCTCACAGAACCCTAGAAGGACTCATTCCTCCTACTCGCATCTATTCATTCTCTGCACAGGAATCCACCTTGTGATTTCAAAACACTGAGTGGGAGACCCAGGCTCAGTCAGGACTCTACAGAGGCTAGAGGGCTGACTGTGGTTCTTGGAGTATGTTTCCTATCCGAAGTGCAAGGACTTCTTAAATGTAAAAATCCTTTGCCTTTTTATGGAGATTATGGAAAAAAGGGAAGTTCCAAGGCAGATTCCCAAAGCTGAGACCCTAGCCAGGTTTGGCAGCACCTCTCCTTTCTTTGATCTGTGCACCAGGGGACCTGAAAATGCTAGTCCAGCAAATTGAAGAGGTCACAGGCTCTTGACTACATTTTGGGTCCTGTGGGTTCGACCCAAGCAAACTAGTGATGATTAAAGGCCAGTGATCTGGAACCAGATTTGCACTTAAGGGCTACTGGCAAATTTCAAAGCGGTTTTTATTTGCCAGCCACATTTCTTGCAGCTAGTCTCACAATCCTGTTTTAGCTATTTGTGTTTCTTCTCATGTAGCTCAGGGTATGTCAAATACACTAAAGACCTGACTAGAAGCTGGTGCATCTAGAGGCCTGCTCCAGTTCTCCCTGATTTGCCAGAGCAGCTGGATTGATTTTTTTTAATTCCAACATTTTCCAATATTTATATCCTTCAGGCTAATTTGAATAATGCCAGCAATTCTTGGTGGACATTTTGAGTTATGAGCTGATGCTGTAGCTCATCTAATTGCTTGCCTAAGCCTGGGTTCCAACCTGAACACCAGATTAATACACATGCCTATCTTTCCAGCACACAAGAAGTGAAGGCATGAAGATTAGAAATGCAGCTATCCTTGACTTTGTCAGGAGCAGCCTAAGGTAAAGGAACAAGACTCTGCCTAAAACAGGAAACAAGGTCCAAAGAAACCAACCAAAAATACCACTTTGGGTACTTACGAATTTCCATTTTCATTTGTTTAGTCATACCTTCTAAGGAGCCAAGGTTGATTTTTAATCCTCAGGGTTTGATTGACAAAAGAAGAGGACTGGTCCAAGATTTGAACGTAGGAAGATCCTCTCAGACCCTAAGCGAGAATCCTCTAGGGGTAGGACCAACAAGCCTTAAAGAGAAGCTCCAGCTAGTCTTTCTAAGAGGGATATCTTGGAATCCTCTGGTTGAATTCAGTAAACACCAAAAGAATTGAGTTTCAAATCTACCTGAAAAGGATAATCCAAGACTACCCAGTGTCCCAATTGCTCGAGAATGTCAAAACTAGTGTAGAGTCTGTAACACTTGCACGCACTGCAATTTAGTACACCCAGTGCTGCTTCAAGCAGAGCAAAAAACCCACCAAATTCTCCCTACTTCCAGTTCTAATGTCAGAGATACAGAAAGCAGAACCCCAATCATAGGGCCCTCCTGGGAAGTGCCAGCATTGTCTCCATTCGAGACCCAACTAAAATAACATCTCGTCCAACTTTGGGCTCAAACCAACGACCCTGAGATTAATAATCTCGTGCTCTAATGACTGTGCTAGATGGGGAACTGTTCTTTAGCTTAGAAGTTTACTAATTGTGACCACCACTGGGTAAACATCCCCAGAGCATATCCTAGGTGAGCACCTGCTCAGTTGGCATATCATAGAAATACAATGCAGACAGGCAAAGTCATGACTGGCACTGGAGGAGCATGGTTAAACCTGTTTCCATTGCTGTAGCAGGTCTTTGCGCATCTGATCAGTATTTGCTTACTAAACTGTATATTGGCCTCAACCGACATCTGTGTTGTCCTCTGTTTCCCCCAAATTGAACGTAATCTAAATGTAAGAAATGTCTCCTGTGAGTCTGGCACCCTGATTTTGTTGTTAACAGACATAGCGTGTCAAGTCTGAGCCTAGGTGGCACAGGATCTGGGAGCTGACTTAGGGTGGCCATAGGGGCCAACAGGTCAGTCAAGGGAATCCAACTAGAGCTCAAATGACTAACCTAGATGTCAGTAGGGTTAAGTTGGGGATCCTAGTGAGGGTCAAACCAATCCAGGGGTACGGATCTGAGCCAAAGGAGGCTCAGGCAATGTCCTATCCACACCCACCCTCGGGGCTTCTCCTAGGTCCTTTTCTGTCAGAGTGCCAGGAATCTGGTTCTTACCTATGCCTCTGGAATGGGACCTATCACACTGCACACAGAATACCAGATGCTTCCATTGAAGCATCAAGAACACAAAGAAATGGCTGTCAGTCTTCAGGTGTATCCTATCCTCTAGTCCTATTTCCAAATTAAGTGCTTGGCTGAGCTGCCTCATTATGTAATTGCAAACCTTCCTAATAGTGGAAGGAAGAGGCACAAAAGAACCAGCATAGGAAGGAACCAATCATCACTTACTTTTTTACTTTTTTCAGGTTTTCTCACCTATTCTGGGTCCTTCAGTGTGAGTTTTTAATTTTCCTCGTTTTTCAGGTTTTCTCGCCATATTCAGGGTCTTTCAGTGTGAATTTTTAATATTCCACGTTTTTCAGGTTTTTTCGTCATATTCTGGGTCTTACAGTGTGATTTTCTCATTTCCACCTTTTCCAGGTTTTCTTGCCGTATTCCAGGTCCTTCAGTGTGAATTTTTAATTTTCCACGTTTTTCAGTATTTCTCGCCATATTGGGTAATACAGTGTGAATTTTTAATTTTCCACTTTTTTCATGGTTTCTCTCCATAATCTGGGTCCGAAAGTGTGAATTTTTAATTTTCACCTTTTCAGGGTTTCTCTGCATATTCTGTTTCCTGCAGTTTGATTTTCTTTTTCCAGGTTTTTCAAGTTTTTTCGTAATTCTGGATCCTACAGTGTGATTTTCTCATTTTCCACCATTTTCAGGTTTTCTCACCATATTTGGGGTCCTTCAGTGTGAGTTTTTAATTTTCTACTTTTTTCAAGATTTCTCGCCATATTCGGGGGTCATTCAGTGTGAATTTTTAATTTTCTACTTTTTTCAATTTTTCTCACCTATTCTGTGTCCCTCAGTGTTAGTTTTTAATTTTCCTCATTTTTCAGGTTTTCTTGCCATATTCCGGGTCCTTCAGTGTGAATTTTTAATATTCCACGTTTTTCAGGTTTTTTGGTCATATTCTTGGTCCTACAGTATAATTTCCTGATTTCCTCATTTTTCAGGTTTTCTTGCCATATTCCAGGTCGTTCAGTGTGAATTTTTAATTTTCCACCTTTTTCAGTATTTCTCGACATACACTGGGTAATACAGTGTGAATTTTTAATTTTCCACTTTTTTCCTGTTTTCTTGACACATTCTGGGACCGACAGTGTGAATTTGTAATTTTCACCTTTTTCAGGGTTTCTCGGCATATTCTGGTTCCTGCAGTGTGATTTTTTCATTTTCCACATTTTTCAAATTTTTGGGTAATTCCTGGTCCTACAGTGTCATTTTCTCATTTTCCACCTTTTTCAGGTTTCCTCGCCATATTTGGGGTCATTCAGTGTGAGTTTTTACTTATCTAATTTTTCAGGGTTTCTAGGCATATTCTGGGTCCTGCAGTGTGATTTTCTCATTTTCCACGTTTTTCAAGTTTTTAGGTAATTCTGGGTCCTTCAGTGTGAGTTTTTAATTTTCCTCGTTTTTCAGGATTTCTCGCCATATTCAGGGTCCTTCAGTGTGAATTTTTAATTTTCCACGTTTTTCAGGTTTTTTGGTCATATTCTGGGTCTTACAGAATGATTTTGTCATTTTCACGTTTTTCAGGTTTTCTTGCCTTATTCCAGGTCCTTCAGTGTGAATTTTTAATTTTCCACGTTTTTCAGTATTTCTTGCCATATTCTGGGTAATACAGTATGAATTTTTAATTTTCCACTTTTTTCATGGTTTCTTGCCATAATCTGGGTACGATAGTGTGAATTTTTAATTTTCACCTTTTCAGGGTTTCTCGGCATATTCTGGGTCCTGCAGTGTGATTTTCTTATTTTCCTCGTTTTTCAAGTTTTTATGTAATTCTGGGTCCTACAGTATGATTTTCTCATTTTCCACTTTTTCAGTTTTTCTCGCCATATATGGGGTCCTTCTTTGTGAGTTTTTAATTTTCTATTTTTTTCAGGTTTAATCGCCATATTCGCGGTCCATCAGTCTGAATATTTAATTTTCTACTTTTTTAAGGTTTCTCTCCATATTCGGGGGTCCTTCAGTGTGAATTTTTAATTTTCTACTTTTTTCAGTTTTTCTCACCTATTCTGGGTCCTTCAATGTGAGTTTTTAATTTCCCTCGTTTTTCAAGTTTTCTCGCCATTTTCGGGGTGATTCAGTGTGAGTTTTAATTTTCCACGTTTTTCAAGTTTTTTTGTCATATTCTGGGTCTTACAGTGTGATTTTCTCATTTCCAGCTTTTTCAGGTTTTCTTGCCGTATTCCAGGTCCTTCAGTGTGAATTTTTAATTTTCCACGTTTTTCAGTATTTCTCGCCATATTCTGGGTAATACAGTGTGAATTTTTAATTTTCCACTTTTCATGGATTCTCGCCATATTCTGTGTCCTAAAGTGTGAATTTTTAATTTTCACGTTTTTCAGGGTTTCTAGGCATATTCTGGGTCCTGCAATGTGATTTTCTCATTTTCCACGTTTTTCAAGTTTTTATGTAATTCTGGGTCCTTCAGTGTGAGTTTATAATTTTCCTCGTTTTTCAGGATTTCTTGCCATATCCGGGGTCCTTCAGTGTGAATTTTTAATTTTCCACGTTTTTCAGGTTTTCTAGGCATATTCTGGGTCCTGCAGTGTGATTTTCTCATTTTCCACGTTTTTCAAGTTTTTAGGTAATTCTGGGTCCTTCAGTGTGAGTTTATAATTTTCCTCGTTTTTCAGGATTTCTCGCCATATTCGGGGTCCTTCAGTGTGAAATTTTAATTTTCCACGTTTTTCAGGTTTTTTGGTCATATTCTGGGTCTTACAGAATGATTTTGTCATTTTCATGTTTTTCAGGTTTTCTTGCAGTATTCCAGGTCCTTCAGTTTGAATTTTTAACTTTCCACGTTTTTCAGTATTTCTTGCCATATTGAGGGTAATACAGTGTGAATTTTTAATTTTCCACTTTTTTCATGGTTTCTTGCCATAATCTGGGTCCGACAGTGTGAATTTTTAATTTTCACCTTTTCAGGGTTTCTCGGCATACTCTGGGTCCTGCAGTGTGATTTTCTCATTTTCCTCGTTTTTCAAGTTTTTATGTAATTCTGGGTCCTACAGTATGATTTTCTCAATTTCCACTTTTTCAACTTTTCTCACCATATTTGGGGTCCTTCTGTGTGAGTTTTTAATTTTCTATTTTTTTCAGGTTTAATCGCCATATTCGGGGTCCTTCAGTGTGAACATTTAATTTTCTACTTTTTAAGGTTTCTCTCCATATTCGGGGGTCCTTCAGTGTGAATTTTTAATTTTCTTCTTTTTTCAGTTTTTCTCACCTATTCTGGGTCCTTCAATGTGAGTTTTTAATTTCCCTCGTTTTTCAAGTTTTCTCGCCATTTTCGGGGTGTTTCAGTGTGAGTTTTAATTTTCCACGTTTTTCAAGTTTTTTCGTCATATTCTGGGTCTTACAGTGTGATTTTCTCATTTCCAGCTTTTTCAGGTTTTCTTGCTGTATTCCAGGTCCATCAGTGTGAATTTTTAATTTTCCACGTTTTTCAGTATTTCTCGCCATATTCTGGGTAATACAATGTGAATTTTTAATTTTCCTATTTTTTCATGGTATCTCGCCATAATCTGGGTCAGACAGTGTGAATTTTTAATTTTCACATTTTCAGGATTTCTCTGCATGTTCTGGGTCCTGCAGTGTGATTTTCTCATTTTCCACGTTTTTCAAGTTTTTTCGTAATTCTGGGTCCTACAGTGTGATTTTCTCATTATCCACCTTTTTCAGGTTTTCTCGCCATATTTGGGGTCCTTCAAGTGTGAGTTTTTAATTTTCAACTTTTTTCAGGGTTTCTTGCCATATTCTGGGTCCTACAGTGTGTATTTTTAATTTTCTACTTTTTTCAGGGTGTCTAGCCATATTCTGGGTCCTTCATTGTGAGTTTTTAATTTTACTTGTTTTTCTGGTTTTCTCGCCATATTCCAGGTCCTTCAATGTGAATTTTTAATTTTCCACGTTTTTCAGTATTACTCGCCATATTCTATGTAATACAGTGTGAATTTTTAATTTTCAACTTTTTTCATAGATTATCGCCATATTCTGTGTCCGAAAGTTTGAATTTTTAGTTTTTATGTATTTCAGGGTTTCTCGGCATATTCTGGGTACTGCAGTGTGATTTTCTCATTTTCCACGTTTTTCAAGTTTTTACGTAATTCTGGGTCCTTCAGTGTGAGTTTATAATTTTCCTAGTTTTTCAGGATTTCTCGCCATATTCGGGGTCCTTCAGTGTGAATTTTTAATTTTCTCCGTTTTTTTTCAGGTTTTTTCGTCATATTCTGGGTCTACAGTATGATTTTGTCATTTCCACGTTTTTCAGGTTTCCTTGCCGTATTCCAGGTCCATCAGTGTGAATTTTTAATTTTTCACGTTTTTCAGTATTTCTTGCCATATTCTGGATAATACAGTGTGAATTTTTAATTTTCCACTTTTTTCAGGGTTTCTTGCCATAATCTGGGTCCTACTGTGTGAATTTTTAATTTTCACCTTTTTCAGGGTTTCTTGGCATATTCTGGGTCCTGCAGTGTGATTTTCTCATTTTCCACGTTTTTCAAGTTTTTTCGTAATTCTGGGTCCTACAGTGTGATTTTCTCATTATCCACCTTTTTCAGGTTTTCTCGCCATATTTGGGTTTCTTCTCTGTGAGTTTTTAATTTTCTACTTTTTTCAGGTTTTCTCGCCATATTCGGGTGTCTTTCAGTGTAAAATATTAATTTTCTACTTTTTTTCAGGTTTTCTCACCTTTTCCGATTCATTCAGTGTGAATTTTTAATATTCCACGTTTTTCAGGTTTTTTCTTCATATTCTGGGTCCTACAGTGTGATTTTTTCATTTCCACGTTTTTCAGGTTTTCTTGCCGTATTCCAGGTCCATCAGTGTGAATTTTAAATTTTCCTAGTTTTTCAGTATTTCTCACCATATTCTGGGTAATACAGTGTGAATTTTTAATTTTCCACTTTTCATGGATTCTCGCCATATTCTGTGTCCTAAAGTGTGAATTTTTAATTTTCACGTTTTTCAGGGTTTCTAGGCATATTCTGGGTCCTGCAATGTGATTTTCTCATTTTCCACGTTTTTCAAGTTTTTACGTAATTCTGGGTCCTTCAGTGTGAGTTTATAATTTTCCTCGTTTTTCAGGATTTCTCGCCATATCCGGGGTCCTTCAGTGTGAATTTTTAATTTTCCACGATTTTCAGGTTTTCTAGGCATATTCTGCGTCCTGCAGGGTGATTTTCTCATTTTCCACGTTTTTCAAGTTTTTAGGTAATTCTGGGTCCTTCAGTGTGAGTTTATAATTTTCCTCATTTTTCAGGATTTCTCGCCATATTCGGGGTCCTTCAGTGTGAATTTTTAATTTTCCACGTTTTTCAGGTTTTTTGGTCATATTCTGGGTCTTACAGAATGATTTTGTCATTTTCATGTTTTTCAGGTTTTCTTGCAGTATTCCAGGTCCTTCAGTTTGAATTTTTAATTTTCCACGTTTTTCAGTATTTCTTGCCATATTGAGGGTAATACAGTGTGAATTTTTAATTTTCCACTTTTTTCATGGTTTCTTGCCATAATCTGGGTCCGACAGTGTGAATTTTTAATTTTCACCTTTTCAGGGTTTCTCGGCATACTCTGGGTCCTGCAGTGTGATTTTCTCATTTTCCTCGTTTTTCAAGTTTTTATGTAATTCTGGGTCCTACAGTATGATTTTCTCAATTTCCACTTTTTCAACTTTTCTCGCCATATTTGGGGTCCTTCTGTGTGAGTTTTTAATTTTCTATTTTTTTCAGGTTTAATCGCCATATTCGGGGTCCTTCAGTGTGAACATTTAATTTTCTACTTTTTAAGGTTTCTCTCCATATTCGGGGGTCCTTCAGTGTGAATTTTTAATTTTCTTCTTTTTTCAGTTTTTCTCACCTATTCTGGGTCCTTCAATGTGAGTTTTTAATTTCCCTCGTTTTTCAAGTTTTCTCGCCATTTTCGGGGTGTTTCAGTGTGAGTTTTAATTTTCCACGTTTTTCAAGTTTTTTCGTCATATTCTGGGTCTTACAGTGTGATTTTCTCATTTCCAGCTTTTTCAGGTTTTCTTGCCGTATTCCAGGTCCTTCAGTGTGAATTTTTAATTTTCCACGTTTTTCAGTATTTCTCGCCATATTCTGGGTAATACAATGTGAATTTTTAATTTTCCTATTTTTTCATGGTATCTCGCCATAATCTGGGTCAGACAGTGTGAATTTTTAATTTTCACATTTTCAGGATTTCTCTGCATGTTCTGGGTCCTGCAGTGTGATTTTCTCATTTTCCACGTTTTTCAAGTTTTTTCGTAATTCTGGGTCCTACAGTGTGATTTTCTCATTATCCACCTTTTTCAGGTTTTCTCGCCATATTTGGGGTCCTTCAAGTGTGAGTTTTTAATTTTCAACTTTTTTCAGGGTTTCTTGCCATATTCTGGGTCCTACAGTGTGTATTTTTAATTTTCTACTTTTTTCAGGGTGTCTAGCCATATTCTGGGTCCTTCATTGTGAGTTTTTAATTTTACTTGTTTTTCTGGTTTTCTCGCCATATTCCAGGTCCTTCAATGTGAATTTTTAATTTTCCACGTTTTTCAGTATTACTCGCCATATTCTATGTAATACAGTGTGAATTTTTAATTTTCAACTTTTTTCATAGATTATCGCCATATTCTGTGTCCGAAAGTTTGAATTTTTAGTTTTTATGTATTTCAGGGTTTCTCGGCATATTCTGGGTACTGCAGTGTGATTTTCTCATTTTCCACGTTTTTCAAGTTTTTACGTAATTCTGGGTCCTTCAGTGTGAGTTTATAATTTTCCTAGTTTTTCAGGATTTCTCGCCATATTCGGGGTCCTTCAGTGTGAATTTTTAATTTTCTCCGTTTTTTTTCAGGTTTTTTCGTCATATTCTGGGTCTACAGTATGATTTTGTCATTTCCACGTTTTTCAGGTTTCCTTGCCGTATTCCAGGTCCATCAGTGTGAATTTTTAATTTTTCACGTTTTTCAGTATTTCTTGCCATATTCTGGATAATACAGTGTGAATTTTTAATTTTCCACTTTTTTCAGGGTTTCTTGCCATAATCTGGGTCCTACTGTGTGAATTTTTAATTTTCACCTTTTTCAGGGTTTCTTGGCATATTCTGGGTCCTGCAGTGTGATTTTCTCATTTTCCACGTTTTTCAAGTTTTTTCGTAATTCTGGGTCCTACAGTGTGATTTTCTCATTATCCACCTTTTTCAGGTTTTCTCGCCATATTTGGGTTTCTTCTCTGTGAGTTTTTAATTTTCTACTTTTTTCAGGTTTTCTCGCCATATTCGGGTGTCTTTCAGTGTAAAATATTAATTTTCTACTTTTTTTCAGGTTTTCTCACCTTTTCCGATTCATTCAGTGTGAATTTTTAATATTCCACGTTTTTCAGGTTTTTTCTTCATATTCTGGGTCCTACAGTGTGATTTTTTCATTTCCACGTTTTTCAGGTTTTCTTGCCGTATTCCAGGTCCATCAGTGTGAATTTTAAATTTTCCTAGTTTTTCAGTATTTCTCACCATATTCTGGGTAATACAGTGTGAATTTTTAATTTTCCACTTTTCATGGATTCTCGCCATATTCTGTGTCCTAAAGTGTGAATTTTTAATTTTCACGTTTTTCAGGGTTTCTAGGCATATTCTGGGTCCTGCAATGTGATTTTCTCATTTTCCACGTTTTTCAAGTTTTTACGTAATTCTGGGTCCTTCAGTGTGAGTTTATAATTTTCCTCGTTTTTCAGGATTTCTCGCCATATCCGGGGTCCTTCAGTGTGAATTTTTAATTTTCCACGATTTTCAGGTTTTCTAGGCATATTCTGCGTCCTGCAGGGTGATTTTCTCATTTTCCACGTTTTTCAAGTTTTTAGGTAATTCTGGGTCCTTCAGTGTGAGTTTATAATTTTCCTCATTTTTCAGGATTTCTCGCCATATTCGGGGTCCTTCAGTGTGAATTTTTAATTTTCCACGTTTTTCAGGTTTTTTGGTCATATTCTGGGTCTTACAGAATGATTTTGTCATTTTCATGTTTTTCAGGTTTTCTTGCAGTATTCCAGGTCCTTCAGTTTGAATTTTTAATTTTCCACGTTTTTCAGTATTTCTTGCCATATTGAGGGTAATACAGTGTGAATTTTTAATTTTCCACTTTTTTCATGGTTTCTTGCCATAATCTGGGTCCGACAGTGTGAATTTTTAATTTTCACCTTTTCAGGGTTTCTCGGCATACTCTGGGTCCTGCAGTGTGATTTTCTCATTTTCCTCGTTTTTCAAGTTTTTATGTAATTCTGGGTCCTACAGTATGATTTTCTCAATTTCCACTTTTTCAACTTTTCTCGCCATATTTGGGGTCCTTCTGTGTGAGTTTTTAATTTTCTATTTTTTTCAGGTTTAATCGCCATATTCGGGGTCCTTCAGTGTGAACATTTAATTTTCTACTTTTTAAGGTTTCTCTCCATATTCGGGGGTCCTTCAGTGTGAATTTTTAATTTTCTTCTTTTTTCAGTTTTTCTCACCTATTCTGGGTCCTTCAATGTGAGTTTTTAATTTCCCTCGTTTTTCAAGTTTTCTCGCCATTTTCGGGGTGTTTCAGTGTGAGTTTTAATTTTCCACGTTTTTCAAGTTTTTTCGTCATATTCTGGGTCTTACAGTGTGATTTTCTCATTTCCAGCTTTTTCAGGTTTTCTTGCCGTATTCCAGGTCCTTCAGTGTGAATTTTTAATTTTCCACGTTTTTCAGTATTTCTCGCCATATTCTGGGTAATACAATGTGAATTTTTAATTTTCCTATTTTTTCATGGTATCTCGCCATAATCTGGGTCAGACAGTGTGAATTTTTAATTTTCACATTTTCAGGATTTCTCTGCATGTTCTGGGTCCTGCAGTGTGATTTTCTCATTTTCC
This sequence comes from Mus caroli, assembly GCF_978045245.1. NCBI lineage: Eukaryota > Metazoa > Chordata > Mammalia > Rodentia > Muridae > Mus > Mus caroli. The sequence continues at coordinate 676,122 of NW_028227292.1, read as the reverse complement.
ACGTTTTTCAAGTTTTTTCGTAATTCTGGGTCCTACAGTGTGATTTTCTCATTATCCACCTTTTTCAGGTTTTCTCGCCATATTTGGGGTCCTTCAAGTGTGAGTTTTTAATTTTCAACTTTTTTCAGGGTTTCTTGCCATATTCTGGGTCCTACAGTGTGTATTTTTAATTTTCTACTTTTTTCAGGGTGTCTAGCCATATTCTGGGTCCTTCATTGTGAGTTTTTAATTTTACTTGTTTTTCTGGTTTTCTCGCCATATTCCAGGTCCTTCAATGTGAATTTTTAATTTTCCACGTTTTTCAGTATTACTCGCCATATTCTATGTAATACAGTGTGAATTTTTAATTTTCAACTTTTTTCATAGATTATCGCCATATTCTGTGTCCGAAAGTTTGAATTTTTAGTTTTTATGTATTTCAGGGTTTCTCGGCATATTCTGGGTACTGCAGTGTGATTTTCTCATTTTCCACGTTTTTCAAGTTTTTACGTAATTCTGGGTCCTTCAGTGTGAGTTTATAATTTTCCTAGTTTTTCAGGATTTCTCGCCATATTCGGGGTCCTTCAGTGTGAATTTTAATTTTCTCCGTTTTTTTTCAGGTTTTTTCGTCATATTCTGGGTCTACAGTATGATTTTGTCATTTCCACGTTTTTCAGGTTTTCTTGCCGTATTCCAGGTCCATCAGTGTGAATTTTTAATTTTTCACGTTTTTCAGTATTTCTTGCCATATTCTGGATAATACAGTGTGAATTTTTAATTTTCCACTTTTTTCAGGGTTTCTTGCCATAATCTGGGTCCTACTGTGTGAATTTTTAATTTTCACCTTTTTCAGGGTTTCTTGGCATATTCTGGGTCCTGCAGTGTGATTTTCTCATTTTCCACGTTTTTCAAGTTTTTCGTAATTCTGGGTCCTACAGTGTGATTTTCTCATTATCCACCTTTTTCAGGTTTTCTCGCCATATTTGGGTTTCTTCTCTGTGAGTTTTTAATTTTCTACTTTTTTCAGGTTTTCTCGCCATATTCGGGTGTCTTTCAGTGTAAAATATCAATTTTCTACTTTTTTTCAGGTTTTCTCACCTTTTCCGATTCATTCAGTGTGAATTTTTAATATTCCACGTTTTTCAGGTTTTTTCTTCATATTCTGGGTCCTACAGTGTGATTTTTTCATTTCCACGTTTTTCAGGTTTTCTTGCCGTATTCCAGGTCCATCAGTGTGAATTTTAAATTTTCCTCGTTTTTCAGTATTTCTCACCATATTCTGGGTAATACAGTGTGAATTTTTAATTTTCCACTTTTCATGGATTCTCGCCATATTCTGTGTCCTAAAGTGTGAATTTTTAATTTTCACGTTTTTCAGGGTTTCTAGGCATATTCTGGGTCCTGCAATGTGATTTTCTCATTTTCCACGTTTTTCAAGTTTTTACGTAATTCTGGGTCCTTCACTGTGAGTTTATAATTTTCCTCGTTTTTCAGGATTTCTCGCCATATCCGGGGTCCTTAAGTGTGAATTTTTAATTTTCCACGATTTTCAGGTTTTCTAGGCATATTCTGCGTCCTGCAGGGTGATTTTCTCATTTTCCACGTTTTTCAAGTTTTTAGGTAATTCTGGGTCCTTCAGTGTGAGTTTATAATTTTCCTCATTTTTCAGGATTTCTCGCCATATTCGGGGTCCTTCAGTGTGAATTTTTAATTTTCCACGTTTTTCAGGTTTTTTGGTCATATTCTGGGTCTTTTTTTTTTTTTTTTTTTTTTAATATTTTTATTACATATTTTCCTCAATTACATTTCCAATACTATCCCAAAAGTCCCCCATAGCGCCCCCCACTTCCCTACCCACCCATTCCCATTCTTTTGGCCCTGGCATTCCCCTATATTGGGGCATATAAAGTTTGCAAGTCCAATGGGCCTCTCTTTCCATTGATGGCCGACTAGGCCATCTTTCGATACATATGCAGCTAGAGATCCTCATCCCGCTGGATCAGCGCCGGGGTAGCGGGAGCGCAGGTTGCCTGACACCCGCCAGCTACCCACGACCCCCGCCGCAGGATTTTGGGACTGCTGGTGAGTGGAACACAGCTTCTGCTCCAATCCAATTGCGCGGGACCTGAGACTGCATTAGTTAGGGAAGCAGAAACCGGCCTGAGTAGGGCCACAGGCCTCACCCGGCCGGATCAGCGCCAGGGTAGCGGGAGCGCAGGGTTGCCTGACACCCGCCAGCTACCCACGACCCCCGCCGCAGGATTTTGGGACTGCTGGTGAGTGGAACACAGCTTCTGCTCCAATCCAATTGCGCGGGACCTGAGACTGCATTAGTTAGGGAAGCAGAAACCGGCCTGAGTAGGGCCACAGGCCTCATCCGGCCGGATCAGCGCCGGGGGTAGCGGAGCGCAGGGTTGCCTGACACCCGCCAGCTACCCACGACCCCCGCCGCAGGATTTTGGGACTGTTGGTGAGTGGAACACAGCTTCTGCTCCAATCCAATTGCGGGACCTGAGACTGCATTAGTTAGGGAAGCAGAAACCGGCCTGAGTAGGACCACAGGCCTCATCCAGCTGGATCAGCGCCGGGGTAGCGGGAGCGCAGGGTTGCCTGACACCCGCCAGCTACCCACGACCCCCGCCGCAG